>NC_060974.1:3426502-3436502 GCF_910589235.1 Vespa crabro
AATATATTATAGTTAGATAATAAGACACGGTCCTTCAATAAAGTAAAAATTGATAGGTTTGTTTTAAGATGCTAATATGTTAATATACTTACAATGTTTAAATATATAGATTAAGTATTAAATATGATATGTTCTATAGCCTATCTATGCGAAAGAATAGATAATACTAACGCACCTATTCTTCGTAAAGAAAAAATTAGATTACTAATTGACCAAAGTTTTGGCACGTTATAAATGTGTTCCAGACCATTTTTCTCTTAATTTATATATTATAATATTTCTAACATACACACACACACACACATACATATATATATATATATATATATATATATATATATATATATATATATATATATATAAATATATGTTAAATAAAATTACATGCATATCAACATTCATTTAATTTGTTTATCTATTTTTTATTGCATATCAAATGATTAAATAAATATTATATTCATGAATCGTTAAATGATCAATGAATCGCACAATAAATATATTTATAATAAATAAATATATTTCCAAAGTATAATTAAAACTGAATTATAAATGCATGTAACTTTAAATTATCTGTATAAATTACATTAATATCTATTAAATTATGATATATATATCCAAATGAAAAATTGTTAAATTATACTACGATCATTAATTTCAATATATTTCTTATTTGATAATATTAATAGAAAAATTGATTTTATTATTTTTATTCTACTTGAACTAACAACAAGCACTTTTATTCCTAATTCTGATGTAAAACAATCTTAAAGATTTGAGATGATTGGACTATTTCTTATTCCAAATTAATTAATATTGATATTAATATTGACTTATAGGAGTTTTAAAGTAGCTTTATTAAGACATTCTTGTCGCTTAGTTAATGTAATCAGAAATGATATTATTTGATGGAAGTTATTAAATCCAGTTTCTGATTCAACAAAAATATTTTGCAATACTAATACTAATACTAATAATAATAATAGTAATAATGATAATAATAATAATAATAATAATAATAATAATAATGATAATTATCTTAAATAAAATAATGTTTTACTCAATAGCATTAATTTTATGGAATAAGTATATACCATTGAAAATATTTTCGTTTGGATAATATATAATCTAATGATAAAGTACTAAAAAATACTATTATTGTATTGATTATATCAATAAATAACATGCGTATATAGTTTATATAATAAATATAGTATATATAATAATACAGATTTCACATTATATAACATAGTACACGTACTTGGGTAAATGCGCAACTATGTTGATAAGGCAATATATTTCTTTCCCAATTTAGTACAAAACTCTCCTCTTTTTTTTCTTTTTTCTTTTCTTTTTTTTTTTTTTCCTTGCAAGTTGTACTTATCCTGTTGTTTCAAAGACATTCAATGCACATATTTTAGGAAATGAAAATATTATGGAAAAAAAATATGTTAAAATTTATAGTTTAATAATATCTCTAGACAAAGATAGTATTGAATGGTGTTATCAAAGTGAATATTTAATCAGTGCACTTCTTAAAGATTGTTGAAATAGAGAAATTAACATACATGTGTGTGCGTTCTTGGTGGTATACATAGAAAGTTAATTTTTTTTTTTTGTCTTTTTTATATCATTATTGAATGTAATAATGTAACAATATATTGACTATGATATATTATTGATAGTTTCTAAAACATATTAATACATCAAAATAATTGAATCACTATTAATATTTTATTAAAGACCTTCCAAACTTGAATGCACGAGCATATTAGATTGGCCCCAATGCCATAAATTTATGGCACGTATTACATCATTTATTTGTCAATAAAACACTTGATCCCATCTTATTCATAAACCAATTATCGAGATTTAAGTAGTGCTTTGAAGATAGTTATTAGATAAGAGACTTGTCAGATTAATAAATTTATATATTCTAATCTTTCATGTTTTAATTATCTTATGTGAAATGTTAAGAATAAAAGTGATATGTAAAATTAAGGGATAGAAAAATTAGATTACAATAAATATAAGATCAATGGAAAGAAAATATAATTGAAAGAAAAATTGAAAAATAAGGAAATGTAAGATTTACTTTTAATTAAAATAAAAATATTTTATATCACTTTTATTCTTTTTAATTACATAAATTTTTTAAAGGAATAATTACTACTCATTGATGAGACTTTATATATATTATAAAGCTGAAAAATCTGAACAAATAGCATATATTCTAAAAGATATTAATCATATTCTTGTTCAAATTTATAGAATACAGAATATGATCTTTGAAGGAAATAAAAATTAATAAGAATATTGTTTGCTTAAGTAAATTTAAGTTCTTAGATGGAAAACTTATTTCAAATAAATATACTTAAGAGATATACTTAAGAAAATATAGAACATAGAATATAATTGTGATAAAATCATTTGCCAATTATTTCTAAATAATAAGAAATAATAAGGAAACAATAATCATTTCAAAATTATTTATCTTACTTTAATTGAGATGTCTTCTGTCCCACAATTTTGTTACGAAGTAAATTGAAATTACCATGTACTTGAGATAGCTGAGCCTTGAGAGAATCAGAAAGTTGTTTTTGTAACTGTTGAACCTCTAAAATTTCTTGACGAAGATTTTGATAATCTTTTGTAACTTGATGGACAGAACGTAACAAACGAACTACTGATATCTGTTAAAAGTAAAAAAATGTTAATAATAAATTGTAATAGAAAGTGAATATATTTCAAAGTTTTACATTGTTCTTTTATGCATTAAAATATAATACCTCGCTATCTGGATCTTCAAATTCTTTCTCAAAGGCATCTATTTGCCAAGCAATCATATCTAATTTTCCATCAGCCTTTTGAACCTACGGTTATGAACAATAATTAATATTATTTATCATTTATATTAAGAATTGTTATAAATTTAAGATTTTGTCGAGAGAAATGTTAATTTAATGATAAATCTTACGCTTTCTTCAAGATGCACAAAAGCAGATTCCATGTTTTCTTTTTAAAATAAGAATATCTTTATAAAAGAGAACGTATAATTAATGAAAGATACGCACAAAAGACCACTGCCTTATCACTTCAAAATCGATTATACCTATTCTCAAGAATTTTGAATAGGGAGATAAAAAACAGTTATAACAATCAATTCTATTGGGTTACACAAGATGGCAGAATAAAGCAAGTTAAGAAAGTTAAAAAATATATCGACGGATAATGTATCGACTGTGTATCGTCGATAAATCTCTCAAATTGATATATTTAGTACTTGATATATCGATATATTTAGTATTGTATAAAGCAAATACAGAAATTTCGGAATTATTTTTAAACAAAATTTATTTGCCATAGAAAGAAAATAAAATAAAATTATTTTTTTTGGATGTAAAGTATATATAAGTACAATTGCTAAAGTATAAATTTGATTGATTTCATGCGGATTGAATTACAAAAAAAAAATAATATCGACAATTCTTTTAACTGATGTTAAATAACGCGGCATTTATTTGGCGCATGCGCGCATTTACGATTAATCGAGTAGTGGCGCTGTTGTCACCGATCAATCTCGAGAAGAGGATTTCGATGTTTGCATGTGCGCAGTTTGGTGTTAGTTCGAGGACATCATTTGGCTCTTCTCCTTGTACGTGTACGACTGTTATAATCGTTATTTTAAGGAAAAATTAGTGCAATATTTTGCACTGACATTGATCGTTTCGTTTGGCACATGACGACGTAAACTCGATCAAATATTTTATCGTAATAATTTACGAAGGCAAAGAAAGAATAAAAGGGACAGAAAAATGACTATCATCACGAAAGCAATCAGTGAGAAGAAGGCGTCGGAGAAAATGGAGCAGCCATTGTTTGTAGAAGAAACTACTGCGGTTAGCACGTTTATCTTGACATTTGATAGCGGTATCGTTCGTATGTCTATATTTTATTATAATTAACCTCTTTTTTCTTTTTTTTTTTTCTCTTTTTTACTTCATTTTATTTTTATTAATAATAGGCCTAATCTTTTGTTTATTATGGAGTTATCTTAAAAAAATTTTATATAATTACTTCCATCAAATTTATTTTTATATTCAATAGGTATATGTATGTATGTATGTATGTATGTATGTATGTATGTGTATATGTATGTATATGTCATGTGATATATATCAACATTACAATGATAATTTTTATCATAAAGGAAGTTTTATATATATATATATATATATATATATATATATATATATATATATAACTACACACACAAATACACACTCACACATATAAAATGTGGTTTGACATGTATGAAATTTGTATGGCAGACAAATGATAAATTTTGTTAGATATTTTATTTATTATGCAAAAAAAAAAAAAAAACAAAAAAAGAAAACATGAAGAAAAAAAAAACAAAGGAAAAGAAAAAAAAAATTGTATTTTCTTTATATCATATAGGATTCTTCAAAAACTGATCCTGAGGCTCAAGTCCAAAAACCAGATGTGGGTAGACATTATTTTGTTGCACGCAGAAACATTCATAGAATCCACGTGACCGCTACGTTCTCCTTGTTCCTTATTGCACTGATGATATTAATAATTGGTGTAATAGGGGGTCTTTACATATATATACAATATGCCAGAGCACAAATACATAGATTCCGTACTGGATGGTATAGCATTCCATATGATAAAGCACCATATGGTGGTGATACTATGCATCAGACAATCATAGCCGACTCAAATTTATTCAAGAGTCTAACTAGAGCCACTGAACAAGAAGCAATGGATCTTGAAAGAAATGTAGACAATAATATTAAGAGTTTTCTTAAAGAACGATTTGAAATTGATCTTGAAAATGAACATTATGAAAAGATTGATGTGCCAGATTTTCGTGGTGGTCGTCAAGGACGTTTTATACACGATTTTAATATTGTAAGTTAGAAAGAACATTTTTTTTCTTTTCCCCTTTAAAAAAGAATAATAATAATAATAATAATAATATTTTTCTATATAATATTATTTTTCAGAATAAAACTGGAATTATAGATATCGATGGTCGTTGCTGTTTTGTTATGCCATTGAATCGTCAAAGAGTTTTACCACCGCACAATTTGTACGATCTTCTTAGAAAAATGTTTAATGGTAATAATATGTTATCATATTATAATAATAATAATAATAATAGCATATATTATCGTGAGATTAGAATATATATATATATATATATATATATATATATATATTTTTTTTTTAATATGTATTATATTGAATATGTTAGGTTATTATGAAGTCGATACAGATATTGTACGTGAAACTATGAAAGTTGTTACTCCACCTATTACCGATATGTCCACTGTGGGAACATACATTGCACGTGAATGCCAAGATTTGCCAACGTATATGTTAAAAAAAGTGAATCCTACTGGTGAGAATCAATATTGATTTATCCTCTCTCTTAATTCTTTATTTGATCATAATTTTATATATCTATATGATTAATAAATAAATATAAACAAATTTTAGTTGTTAAAAGGGAAGCATCAAGCGGTATTTTTGCACAATTCGCTGGCAAAGATATTGTAGAAGTTGATATTTTGAATCTGAGTGAATTCCATAAGTAAACACAGAAGGAATTTACATTTTTTAGGCAATTAAGACTCAGTAGATTGGTGTAAAAAAATAAAAAAAAAATAAAAAAAAAAAAAATAAAAAAATACAAAAAAAAAGGTTATGTAATACCCGGAAAACATAGGTGACTATACCGATTTCTTTTATCAATGTAACTTTTATTATTTATATAATGCGTTGTTATAATTTGCTTTTCATTAATTTTAATATTTTAATTTCAAGATTAAATTGTCAATTTAATATTTTTCAGATGTAAGTCTACTTTTCAACACCATTATGTCTTTCCACAACATTTATCTTCTTAATCCCGGATAGCAGTCATCATTTATATTCGCATTGATATCTAATGTGGATAATTAAACGTCATGCAGTAACTGGTTAATCTTAGATGTGCAATAGAATTCGAAAAAAAAATTAATAGGCTACATTCTTTTTATAAGCTTATATAGGATATCGAACAGATATAGTTGATTTCAATTGGAGTTTGTTGATGATAAATATTTATCACATTTGTTAAACAATGTGATTATGTTTTTAATTAAATCTTGTAAAAAGGATGTGTCTATTATATTTAAATTAAAACATTATTATTATCATCACATGGGGAAATTGTTTTAAACGGATAGTAATTACCTTATACCTCTTTTCCGTAATATCAAATAAAATATATATATATATATATATTTATATGTATATATAGATATATATATATATACACACATATATATATACATACATATATATATATATATTACATTATCTTATATATTTTCTTCGTCTTAAAGAAATTATATATTGCAATGGTTATATAATATCTTTTCATATGTTAACAAACAAAGCTTGCTTTTACTTTAAATAGATACATATCAGATTTTAAGGTTGAATAGAAGGAATAACTTTTTCTCAATTGGAATTGCTAAATTTGCAAGTTAAATAAAATAACTGTGAGTCGAAATTGAGAAAGTCATTTAAATAACTTTTGTATCAAATATAAAAGATATTTAATCTTTATTCTGTTTCAATTAAGATATTCAATGTATATCCATGATATATATATCATACGCTTTTTTTTTTTATTAGCGTGTTATATATACTCTAATAACGCAATATATTTCTAATCATTTATTATTTTAGTAGGACTATTTTTAAACAATACTAAATCTTTGTTAGATCAATTTTAATCTCCAAAGTTCATTATATATTTCAAATTATTAGCAGAAAACTTATATTTAAAAAGAAAAAGAAAAAAAAAGAAAAAAAAGACAAATAAAAATGTGTAGAAAAATGAATGTATTGCATTCCATGCATTTAATATTCTGATATATATATAGTAGGAACACGTGTGTACCTTTAATATTTAAGTTAAATATCTAAAACTGTTTGGCTATATATATATATATATATATATATATATATATATATATATATATATATAAAATTAAGGAAAAATATTGTTTCTATACATAGTACAGAGTATTTAGAAATGAATGATGATCATTTTTAAAAGTAAGAAAATGGCTTTGATATGAGCTCTAATGTTAGCTCTAAATAATAATTTATCATTCTTCTGCTGAAAATAATAGAAAGACAAAAAGAGAGAGAAAGTGAAAGAGATAGAGAGGGAATTTAGTATTTAGAAATTTACTTCACGAGAACGTATATTGTGTATCTTACTGCATGCGTAGTAAGATAGTGTATATTATATAGTAATCATTTGTAGAATTAAGTGGAAATATGAGATTATATATTTGCACTATACTTTTTATTTATTTTTATTTTTTTTTTTTATCTTTCTTTTTTTCTTGTCTTTTATAAAAGGCTACTTACGTGATAATTATAATTGTTTCAAAATTTTCATAATTAGGAAATACGTATTTACTAATATATTTAATTTTTTAAAGTTTCTCCAGAATTTGATTTTTATATTTTATACACAAAGTTTCTTCTATTTTATACTGTTATGTTATCTATTATTATTATTATTATTATTATTAATTATTATTATTATTATTAGTATTAATAGATATATTCTGTTTCAATTATAAATATATATATAAAATTTGTAAAATTGTATGCAAGATATATTGTAAGATTATACAAAAATAAAACGTATACATATAAAGTTAAATGTAATTTATATTACATTGTCCATTATATGGCAAGAATTATAAATTACATTTGAAGAGAAGAGAAATTTATAATTGGAAGAAAGAATTTTAACACAAAACAAAAATTCATAGTACAAAATACACACAATGTAGTTAATAGGAATATTTTAATATAATGAATGACATATTCATTTATTTACAAAATGTAAAGTATCATATATCTAAATCAACTAAACGTCAAGTAGAATTACCGTGTGTCATATCAACTATTGCTTTTTGCCTAAGCGTATAAAGTTTCTTAACCCATTTATCAAAACGAGCGTCTTGATCGAGCATAATCTGAAAGTAATGTTATAATAAAATAATTTGTTGTTATATTATTTATTTCAATAGAATATAGAAAAAAAAACAAAAAAAAAAAACAACAAAAAACAAAAAATGTTTTCTTACCGAAGGATGGAATATACTTTCTGGTACGGTGCTTATATCAGCTACCGTAGGAATTTGAATAGTATCAGCACTAATATCAATGACAATGTTTTTAAATTTACTTTCTTTCGTATGAGAAGACGAAGTAAATTGTTTAGGAGTAAATCCTTCAGAATTTATTTCTTCTAGTACACTTTCCTTGATACGTGGTTCAATTAAAAAGTCATCTAAAGAGAGATTTGTAGAGAATATAAATGTATATAAAATATGTTTGATCTTAGCAGGATTTTTTTTTATATGATTTCATCATTCAATACTGATATGAGATCGTAAATCCTGTCCTTTCAACGAAAATAAAATTATACCTTTAGTTATGGGATTATTAGATTTCTCAAGTATAGGTTTAATGGTAGACTGCGAACTGCTAGAACGACTTCTAGATTTGTCTCTAGAAGTAGATCTCATTTTCCTTTTGCTACGATCAGAAGAATGCGATCTACGTGTACGAGAACGATAGCGACGTTTTTCTCTATCACCCGAATTGCTTCTACCACCTTTATAGTTTTTCGAATTTCTATCTCTACCTCTGCTTCTGGAGTGTGAACGATGTCGTCTTTTTGATTTTGAATGTTTAGATGATCTCTTACGGTACGGTGAAGATTCACTAGTGTCCGAACTGGTGGATCTAAGGAATATAATTCATGAAAATAATTTAACATTTATATTAATCAAATTTTATCTTTTATACATTGGATATATTATTTTATATAATGTATATCAACTAACCTAGATTTTCTGCTATGTTTTCTTCTGTATCTGCTGCTATAATCTGAATCTGAATCACTCGAATATCTTGCCATAATTATTAAGTACTCTTCAATGAAATTACTTCAAAATTATTTCTATAATTATTTATACCATTGGACCTATATCAAATAAACAATTTTTGAACACAATTGTTTTACGTATTGTCAATAAGATATTAAACGTATCTCATTGCGATACTAGCGCTACGAATAATAAATATATAACGATGTATCGTTATACGACTTTGTTATCAGTTAGCTATGTTAAATCGTTCAGATAATGATTCTAACGTTATAGGGACGTTGTGCTTGATCGAATTATTAAGCGATTAAACTTTATCAGAGTATAACAGGAACTATACACTTCAATTACAATTGTTTTATCGAACGTCGTTAAAAAACATTTCTACATAACTAAAAGAGTAAGGTAACTAACTCGGTTGATAACAAATAAAACTCAATACCATCTTTAGGTACTTTCTTACAAATTATATCTTTTACACACACACACACACACACACACACAGACACACACACATATATATATATATAATCAGTATCGTTTAAAATAAAATACTAACGCAATCATTGTCCCATAAATGTAAACGTATTCATATATCAATTGAATCGTCTTAGGTTATGTTTTCCTTAATTCACATTTCAAGAGGAAATTTTTTTCTTTTATTTCTTTTCTTTCCTTTTCTTTTTCTTTTTAAGATTCATCGATTGTAATTTAATCGAATAGCTTTGAACGCTATTTGTTGTTTTCACGAAAAACAATGATATCGATTAATCGTTGAAATAAGGGATATTATTGGTTAACGTTAATTCGCTATGAAATTAGTCGTAAGAACGTTCGATATCATTTTTGGACATACATTAACACATTTTATATATAAATCAGATTCTAAATGAAAAGTAAAATACGAGTACATCTTGAAAGATTGCGAATAAATATATATATATATATATATATATATATATATATGCACGCATACGTAAATATATAGGATGTAAATACAAATA
>NC_060974.1:3441502-3469002 GCF_910589235.1 Vespa crabro
TTTTTTCTATTTTTATTTCGACGTCTACTTCTAAGTGGCTACCACCATGATAGCATTTGAGAAATTCATTTAACAAACGTCTTAGATAAATTTATAGTTTTCGAAAAATACATCGAGGATATCCGCAAGATATATCCAAACGACGATCATTCTCTTACTACCTCTCCCACTTTTTTTCTCTCTCTCTTTTTCTTTTTCTTTCTCTTATATTTATATTTATTTGCGTTCATCTCTTAGAAATATTTTCAAAAATGTTTTAACGATATTCTCGTTCGTCATTTTTTTTAATATTATACTAATTTATTAATATACATAATCATTTACGAAAAAAAGAAAAATGAAAAGAAAGATGGCCAATCTCAAACATGGCCGATCGAAATGTCATCGAAATATTATAATTCTTTTTTGCATATATATTTTGTATTTAATTATTAAATTTTATATTAATTCGCCGAGGATAATTTTATTAATTTTTTTTTTCTTTTTTATTTTTATGGAGAACACACGACGAGCGTTCTTCACAGTGTATTTCGTAAATAGCAGACGATCGTTTCCAATATGGCCGATTTATCGAAATATTATTATTTCATTCTCCTATTTAGATTTAATTAGTTATTTTTTTTCTTTTTTTTTTTTTTTTTTATTAATTTATCGAGGATAATATTATTCACGATAAAGAACACACGACGTGTTTTCTTCTCACGTATTTTAGAATTATGTACATGCATTTATTATATTTCAAGGAAACATGGCGGATGCCATATAAACATGCATTCATACATACATACATACATACATGCATACATACATACATACATACATACATACATGCATACATACGTACATACATTACTTTTTTTTTCTTTGATTTTTTTTGTTTCTTTTTCTTTTTCTTTTTCTTTTCAACGTACGAGAAGAATTTCAGAAATGGAGACATACGACGAACAATATTACGATCGTTTTATCTTCCATCCCTTTTCTTTTGTTCATTAGATATTTCGTTTTCTCTCTCTCTCTCTCTCTCGTATTTGTATCATTGATACCTCTTGCAAAATTAATATGCTAAATAATCCTATCGATATTATTTATACTTATCGCTCTAAATAGGACGAGTTTCGTTTAAAACATTGAAAAAAAGAAGTGAGGAAAAGAAGAATCAAAAAAAAAAAAAAAAAAAAGAAAAGAGAAGAAAGAGAAAAGAAAAAGAGAGAAAAAGAAGAAGGAGACGATGAAAAGAAGTGACGATGATGAGGAAAGAAGGAGAAGAAGAAGAAAAAAAAAGAAAGAGGTTGCCCCTTCCAGTTCTCAAGAGTGAAACGAATCGTGGCAAAGGGATACGTAGGGTGAGGTAAGAGGTGTATGAGTGTTAGTGTGTATGAGTATATGTATATGTATGTGTATGTGTATGGGTAGGGTGGATTTTGTGTCCGTGTGTGTTGTGCGTGTCAAACGAAAATCCGTTGTAAATGGACTCAACGAAATCCATTCATTTGAAACATCGGAATAAACATGTGGCGCTTAAGTGTGTACATTGATCGAGACTCGAATTAACTCGAGACGGTGTTTAGCGAGTAGGCGTTAAATTTATGAATCATGAAAATAAAGCAATAACTGATGAGGGGGTTTAATGATTCGTTAATGATTCTTAAATATACGTTTTTATACAAATACGTACGTACGAAACACACACACACACACACACAGACACACAGGTGCATGCACGCGCGCGTGCACACACGTACACACAGAGGACAAAGATACACATATACAGAGAGATATAAAGGTGTATAGATGAGCGTATCGAGTATACGATATAAACTCAAGGAAGATAATATTCCAGCTTTGATCATGCATTTAAATTCGCCGTGGTATCTTTCGAATGGCGCCGTTTACAGTGAAACGTGTATATTTTCCTGTTATCTTGGTAAATGGCATGCCGCTTTTACATAGAAATAGGTGTTACGTTTCAACGACAAAATCTAAAGTGTAGGATAGAGATAGAGATAGAAAGAGAGAGAGAGAGAGAGAGAGAGAGAGAGAGAGAGAGAGAGAGAGAAAGATAGAGATAGATAGATAGAGAGAGAGAGAGAGAGAAAGATAGAGATAGATAGATAGAGAGAGAGAGAGAAAGAGGAAGAGGATTTGAGGATAATTTCGAGATAAAAAGATAGGGAAGGAGAAAGAGAGAGAGACGGACATATAGAGATAGAGATAGATAGAGTGAAAGAGTGAGAGAGTGAGATATATATATATAGAGAGAGAGAGAGAGAGAGAGAAACGTCCCCTCTTGCCTTCGAACGTTAATGGGATCATGTAACAAAGTTCAAAGTTCAAAACCGGAAGTAAATCGAAAAAAGATATGCGGATCCTAATATATGTACATGCACACGTTGCGTGTCTTTTAAATCTGAAAGACCACGGAAGGGCATAGTTACGTCATTTCTTTTTTCTTTCTTTCTAGTTTTATTTTTATCATCATTATCATTATCATTATCTCATTATCATTATCATTATCATTATCATTATTACTATTATTATAATTATAATAATTATTATTTTATTATTATTATTATTATTATTATTATTATTATTATTATTATTATTATTATCATCATCATCATCATCATTCTCTCTCTCTGTCTTTCTCTCTGTCTTTCTCTCTCTTTCTCTCTCTCTCTCTCTCTCTCTGTCTTTCTCTCTCTCTCTCCTTCGCACCATCTCCTTCTTCTTTTCTTTCATTTTTTCGCTCGTTTGTATTTTTTTTTGTTTGTATCTTTTTTCGTCCTTTTTTTTTGTTTTTTGTTTTTTGTTTACTTTTATCCTTTTTTTTTCCTTTTTTTTTCTTTTCTTTTCACTTTTCTGGTTTTTTTTCTTTTTTTTTCATTTTTTTTTTTTCATTTTTTTCTTTCTTTTTTTTCTTTTTTCACCCCATTACATGGCCAGTCTCTCGATGCCGAGTAAACGCTCGGTCTTTTTCGTACTTCTCTCGCTCGATGATTCTTCGTCTTCGTCTTCGCCATCGCCGTCATCCTTCTCTTCGTTCTCCTTCCTCTCCTCCCCTTCGTTCGTCTTCTTCTTATTCTTCGTCGTCGTCTTTTTCTTTATCGTGCTGGTGGACTCCAAAAAGGTAGCAAGAGGCGAGGAGTTGCTCGTCTCGCTTGAGTCGACACAGGATGAGAAAGAGGAGGAGGAGGGGGCGGAGGAGGTGGAAGAGGGAGGAGAGTTGGAGGTGGAGGTAGACGTATTAAACAAGGAGGAAGAGTTCCTCTTAAGGAAGGGAGGAAAACTCGATACTTCGGGACGACTTGTATCAGGAACTATCGTCTTAGTGGTTATCGTTTTGGTCATAGTCTTAGTCATCATAGTCGTCGTCAGTGCGTTCGCCGTCGTCATCGTTTCGGTCATCATTGCCGTCGTCGTCGTCGTCATGGCCGTCGTCCTCGTCCTCGTAGTCGTCGTCATCGTCGTCGTCGTCATCGTCGACAAGGACGACGACGATGAGGATGACGACGACGATGACGACGACGACGACGATGGCGACGACGATGGCGACGACGATGGCAATGGCAATGGCGATGACGACGTTGTTAACGAGTCGAAGACGACGTCCTTGGACGAATCTCGATTGGTATTCTCCTCTCTCCTCTCGTTCGAATTAAGGATCGCCGTAGAGCGACGCGAATCTGACGAGGTAATAAATCCCTTTAACTTTCTTGGATTCCTCGGCGACGAGAAGGACAATAATGTACCGCCGGCGTTTCGTCGTACGCCATGACGCAATTGTTTCTGAGAAGAAGAGGAGGAGAACGACGCGGCTTTCCTCCTCTTCGGCAACGTCAACGCCGACGCCGGCACCAACGGCGACGACGACGGCGACGCCAACGTCGTTCGTGAGTTCGTCATCTTCGGTGTCTTCTTTCGTCTTTGGGACGAGCCACGTGAACCACCAACGTCGAAGTAAGAGGAACGGTTCGAGGACAAGGCTGAGGAATAGGATGATAAGGAGAGCGAGGAGGTCGTCGTTGATGCAAATGGTATTTCCGCGACTGGCTCGCTGATCCTGCCGACTATATCCTTCATATCCTCCACCTTTTCCACCTTCTTCTTCTTCTTCTTCTTCTTCCTCTCCTCCTCCTCCTCCTCCACGTCCACCTCCTTCGCCGCCTCCTCCATCCTTTCCCTTTCCTCCTTCCTCCTCTTCTTCTTTAAGTCTCTCCTTTCCTCCAGTCCCTCCGCAATCTCTTCTCCCCCCCTTCTCTCCTCCTTCGCAAACTTCTTCTTCTTCTTCTTCCTCTTCCTCTTCTCCTCCATCGCCTCCTCCTCCTGCTCCTGCTCCTCCTCCTCCTCCATCTCCTCTTCCTCCTCTCCTATCTCCTCCTCCTCCCCTCCTCCTCCCCCCTCCTCCCCTTCCCCGGCATCCTCCTCCGCATCCTCCGCTGCCCCTGTCGCCTCCTCCTCGTCCGTCCGCTTCACGCTCTCGGACTTCTTCCTGGCTAACGGGTTCCTCCTCCTCGGCCAACCTGGACCCCTCTTTCCCTTCTTCTTTTTTTTCTTCCTTTTCTTCATCTTCCTCTTCTTACCGTCCAGCAAATCAGGCTTTTTACTTTGACTAATGGTGCCGGCGACGTTTGTCTTTTTTGAGGTTGCTTTTTCAAGGTTCTTACCGATGCTCCTAGTCGTGGTTAGGAGCTCCACCTCCTCTTCCTCATCCTCCTCATCCTCGTCCTCCCCCTCATCCTTCTCCTCGTGGGTGGCGTTGCTGTTGGTGGAGTTGCTGTTGTTGCCATTGCCGTTGCCGTTGCCGTTGCCATTGCCGTTGCTAGATGCTACCGTTGGCACATCCAACGTCACGTCGTCCTCTGTCGTCAAGGTCGCCTCGGTGGTGATCATTGTAGTCATGGTATTCCCTCTCGTAGACGTATCTTCCGTATGTACCTCCAACAAGGTCCCATCTCCTATCCGGGATTTTTTCTTTTTCGATGTAGAGGATAATACCTCTCTTCTACATGCTTCCTCGCCGGCAGCACCCTCGCACAATTTTTTAGATTCAGGAGAGGAAGTCTCCGAGTTCAATGTTATCCCGGATACGGACGATGGGTCCCTTTCTTCCGGCAATTGACACTGCGGACCGACTTTCTCCCCGGGTCTGCACCGACGTTTTCTCTTCTTTCGTTTTTTACGTTTGCGACATCTAAACCTATCCCTACCGTCCTTCTCTTGGGCCGGAAGATTGGGACAGATCGTTTGCAGCTGTTGTTGCTGTTGTTGTTGCTGTTGCTGTTGATGTTGCTGATTCTGCTGTTGGTGTTGATGATGCTGCTGCTGTTGCTGTTGCTGTTGCTGTTGACTAAGTTCACTCTGATGGTGTTGTTGTTGTTGTTGTTGTTGTTGTTCCTGTTGGTGATGCCGATGTTGCTGCCGATGAGAATGGCTACCGTGTCGATGGCGTACATTGTGCTCGGCGCCTGACATTCTCCTATGTAGGGCCTCAACTCGATCGGGCGGTGCCACTTGCGTTAACACCCTAGCGTATGCCGACAATCTTCCAAGTGTATGACCTTTAGCTTGTACCCTTCTAGGTTGTCCACGACGATTTAATCCAAGGTAAAGTGTCTTTTTCCCGGTCGACCATCTTACCGAGCTGTACGTGTTGTAGTTGTGCTGTTCCAACGTCTCGTTGAACACGCAGTCCTCCGTATACTCTCTCTGTAAAAACATCAGAATGCGTTAAAGGATTTTTATCGTTTTACCTTATCCCATAAAGGATTATACATTTTTGTTTTTGTTCTTTTCTTTTTTTCTCAATCTCTTTGTTTTTTCTTTTCTATTATTTTCTTGCAATATTTTTTCTTCATTATCCTTCTTTTTTTCCTTACATAACTCTACCTTCCGGCATAATGTAGTCGTTCTACCATCTATACGTCAGATACCTGCTATTCAAACGAAGTTTAAATACGCGATTGAAGGGATATGTGGGAGGGGAAGGGGGTAGGCGATGGTAATCGAGGAGGGAGAGAAGGGAGAGGTAAAAGACAGGAACAGGGACTGGGATAGGGGAGGGGTATAAGGGTAAATTTAAATTGAAACTTTTCCTCGTCAAAAGCATTTACATGTTAAATCAACCCAACCCTACCGGCCACTTCGATAGCACTTAACGATGCTAGGTACCTACGATTGGCCAATAATGATCATCTTAATTTATGAAACAAGAAGTTTTCTTTACTTTTTACGACGACTCATATGCAAATGATCGTAAAAGCATGTACACTCACACATACACGCAGAACTCTAATCAGGTTGATATCTTCCATGTGAAATATTAAAATTCTGTATTCCACGATAAAAAAGTAGACAATTTTGCGTGAGTGAATGAGCGAGCGAGCGAGCGAGCGAGCGAACGAACGAGCGAATGAGTGAGTGAGTTAGTGCATGCGCGCGCGCGCGCGTCATGTGAAATTGGACGAGACGAGATAAAGAGAGAGAGAGAGAAGGAGAGTATTTAGAATAAAATTAGGTAGTCTGGTGGAACGAACGACGTTGGCTCGATGCTCTTATGTTAGCACGCGAAATAAGTTCAACGTGATATCTAATATCACATTGTGCAATTACTGGCTTACCTTGCCAAGGTTCTAGCCACAAGCGTGTTTTACATCTCTCTCTCTCTCTCTCTCTCTTTCTTTTTCTTTCTTTCTCTCTTTATACTTGAAACTATAATTTGCGATACCGGCATGATAATGAAGGGTCATTAGAAACATTGTGTTCGCGTCCAACCCGTTACTTTTCCTTCCTTCCGACCTTACAAACGGGAAGAGAAAAAAAGATGAAGCAGAAGAAGAAGAAGAAGACGAAGAAGAAGAATAGTAGAAAGATAGAGAGATAAAGATATATATATATATATATATATATATATATACCATGTCTTCTTGTGTAAGAAGAAAACTCGTCGTTAGATTTTAAAGGGTAAAATTATGTTACAATTTCTAACGTTTTATGTCCAATATAAAAAAGGATAAAGGTGGGAAGAAGAAGAAGAAGAAGAATAAGAAGAGGAAGAAAAAAGATCGAGTGATTGATTGATCGATCGATCGATCGATAAGAAAAATCTTTCTTTGAACAAGATCGAACGGTAGTGGTCTTTTAATGGCTTTCGTAATAAGACCACCTTTTCTTTTTTATATATATATATATATATATATATATATATATATATATATCGGTGTACGTTCATGCGTGTATATGTGTGGACCTGATGCTTAAGTTAAAATAATCTCTCTCTCTCTCTCTCTTTCTCCCTCCCTCTCTCTCTCTTTCTCTTTCTCTTTCTCTTTGAAAGAACCACCGATCGAGAACGTTTCGCTCCTCTTTCTAAGACCTAGATCTTTAACACCAGAGAATTGAGAAGAAAGAAAGATAGAAAGAAAGAAAAAAAAAAGAAAGAAAGAAAGAAAGAAGAAGAAGAAGAAGAAGAAGTTGTAGGTTCACTCTCTCTCGTTTCGTGATGTAATTATATGCTACTGCTGGTGTGTCGGCCTGTTTGTCGAATCGTTTGTCTCTTACTTACTGACTCAGACGACTAGAATCTCTACAGTTATATATAGAAACCGACAGGCAACGAGATAGACGTATACAAAGAGAAAGAAAGAGAGAGAGAGAGAGAGAGAGAGAGAGAGAGAGAGAGAGAGAGAGAGAGAGAGAGAGAGAGAGAGAAAAGTCGGACACATCGAAGAAACGTAAGAGTCACACACACATATATATATATACATAGAGAGAGAGAGAGAGAGAGAGAGAGAGAAAGAGAGAAAGAACTTCAAACGTTACTTCTTCCTTATTGCTGTGGTTAATCAGAACGGATCAACTTGAAAGCGCAAGAGAACGAATGCGCAAGAGAGCTCAAGAGAGTGCAAGAAAGAGAGAGAGAGAGAGAGAGAGAGAGAGAGAGAGAGAGAGAGAGAGAGTTGCGCACGAGCGAGCGTAAAACGCGTGACGGTACCGAGGATGAGAAAATTTATGCGTGTCCTCTTCGATGACGGATTTATTAGAATCATGAGAAGATGAAGGAGGTAGAGGGATAAAGTGGATTGCCGATTGCTGACTACGGAGAAACATAATGTCATCGATGAGAGTAAAGTTATAGCACGTGCCTATACTATACTAATATCATTATCACTATCTACATAGCTTGGGTTACCATTAATCCCAAATTTACAAACTACTACTGTATTAATATTTGTATATTTAAATGTTTTACATGTAAAGAATTGTAGCGAGGGTTTTTAATTTTTCTCTTTTTTTTTTTTCTTTTTTCTCTTTATTATGTTTCTTTTGCTGTTCGTTTATTTTTTTTCTTCTTTTTTTTTTTCTTTTTTTTTTTTTTTGAGAGAGAGAGATATGTTTCAAGAAGATTCTCAAGAGGATTCTTGAGCTTCTTTCGTTGAAAGGAAATTTCGATAAGGAGAAAGAATACAAGTGTGTAAAATAAGAGTGGACGTAGACCATTTTAGAGATAAAAAAAAAAAAAAAAAGCAAAAAGAAAAAAAGTAGAAGAAGTTGCGAAGTTGAAATTCCTGCTCTCATTCTCTCTCTCTCTCTCTCTCTCTCTCTCTCTCTCTCTCTTTCTCTCTTTCTCACTCACTCTTTATCTCTCTTCATTTCCTTGTTTTTTCGTTTGACTTCTTTCCGATAGGATGCGAGACACGTACAATGTAATGCAACGCAATGCAACGCAATGCAATCCAACACAAACAACTAAATCTAATATTTATGGTCATTCCTCTGAAGAATTCGTAACTGGTATAAAGAAAATGATACAAAGATACGAATGATGGTTGGATGGGGTGGATGGAGTAGATTAGGGTAGAATATGATGGGAAGAACGATAAGAGGGGTGGTAAAATGGAGTAGTAAAAGTTTCTTTTCGCGATCATAAGAAAATCTTTTTAGATTTTTATCTTGGTTAGAGGTCTTAGATAGTAAACTTTAATACGTCTAAGGTATACGTTCAGGTAAACGTCCAGGTATATATCCAGGTATACCGTACAGGTAAACGTAAAGCGTACTTATAATGCGAAATTTCTTTGAATCGAACGTTAAATGCGCCAGGGATAAACACATAAGTAGGTACTACTATACTAGATTGAATCTGGTTTGTCAGAGAAAGAAAAAAGAGAGAGATAGAGATATAAAGAGAGAGAGAAAGAGAGAGAGAGAAAGAGTGAGTGAGAGAGAGAGAGAGACAGACTGTGTGTGTGTATGTGTGTGTTTGCTGTGCGTGAGAGAGAGAAGTTGACTCCCGCGTACACGCACGCACGTCACTCGTTTACGCGAAAGGCTACTACTACTACCCATAGAGACACGGAAGATCTACGAGACGCCTCTTGATCTTAGATAGGAAAGGATTACCTACGTGCAGAGGATTATGCGTTTTACCTTACGCGGATAGGACAACTTCGCTTAGACGGATGAATTCCAGGGAAGATTGCTTTTACTTTTGTTGTTGTTGTTGTTGTCGTTGTTGGTTGTCGTTGCTGTTGCTACTGCTGCTGCCGTTGCTATTGCGTTGCCGTTACACTACGCTGTCGCCTGTTGCTGCCGATGCAACTGCTTTATATCTTTCTTTTTCTTTCTTTCATCATGAGAAAGCAACAACGGACCTTCGTTTCATTCCACGAACTCGAATGAATTATTAAATTTTTAATTTGAACGCGTCGAAGAAACCAAATATCTTAGCGAGCGTCATCACCGTTTCCTCTTTTTCTCAGTAAATCTTCTCTCTCTAGGACTGATTGTAGGTGGATGGGAAACGGAGGAAGGAAGAGGAGAAGGAGGTTGTATCTTTGAAAATGGACATTTCATTTAACCTCACCTAACTTCGCTTAACCTCACCTAACTTCATCTAACCTCACCTCGATACATCCTTCCTTTCCTACAATTCGATTAGAATTTTTACTTAAGGATAAAATAATGATTGACGGAAGGTCGATGGATTTCTTTAAGGGAAATTCATTTTGTGACGAGACGACACACACCCGAGCCAATTAAAGGTGAATTAATATAAAATGAAAGGAAACGATTAAAAGCGGCGGGAGATTTTTGCGTGAGGATCCGTGAATCAATGCCAAAGAGAAATTCGTTCCGGTTCTGACGGTTAAGAACGATGCCGAGAAATCAAAACAAACTTCCCTGTTTTTCCTACTTCTAATTTATGGGAATGTTGAAATGAAGGCATCGCCATACCAGTTTGTCTTGTCGTCTACGGGTTAGGGAGATGAATGTGTCCGCGGACCTAAGGAATTATATGTATGTAATGTATATATACATATTTTTATATATATATATATATATATATATATACGACACACAAATATATATATATGTATCTGTTGAGGACTTGGCGCGTTTCCTTTCAAAGTGTATTTCCTGTTGAACGGAACGCGTTCGTTCGATATGCTTCTCTTCTCTTTTCTTATTTCGAATAGTCTTTTGATCTTTTTCAACGAGCAAACGAATAAAACCATCACGTGTTAACATTACCGTGGCAAAATATTAATGGTATATGCCATAGGCATATATGAAGTTTTGAAAGTACTTATCGGATTAAATGATCCGTGAAATTTGTTGATTTCTCTCTCTCTCTCTCTCTTTCTTTTTGTATCTTATATGCTAAATATATTATATTGTCGTATTTGTTTATTAGTGTATATATATATATATATATATATATATATATATATATATATATATATATAATAGTATGATCTCGGGACTCAAAAATGTTTCTTATATGATTTTTAAAAATCCGATATTGCACTTTTTCATTCTTTCGTAAAATTTTTCAGACGATTCGTTCGTTCGTTTGTTTTTTTTTCTTTTTTCTTTTCTACTCTGTTCCTTTTTTATTTTCCTTTGGAGATTGTAAAACTACAAACATCAAGGAACTTTTGTTCCCACTCTGTATATACGAGTATACGTAAATACATATGTACACGTCGTTTTTGTACGTTTTCAATGGTGGAATATGTCACGATATAAGATTACTATATAAATGACCATTGCGAATGATATGTTGAATGTTTACAACTACCGGGTGTTAATATTTACTTTTTACCAGAGAAATGTTACGGGGCGAAGTTATTTGAGTAATTGTGATTCGTTGAAATCATTCACGTTTCTACCATGCAAGCTGAATACTAAGTGTCAATTCTATATATATGTATATATATATATATATATATATATATATATGTAGGTCCAATAATAGTTCACATATGTATGTACGTATGTAATAAATTTGCCGTTGTACATTCTGGTATTTGTTCCATGTCGTAATAAACCAGTTTATACGTAATAAATTCGATATTGTATATCTCTTAAAAAATATTCGAGTTGTTAAACAATCGGGATAATAATTTGAAAATGTAAAAAAAAAAAAAAAATGCTTTCACAATGAAAACTATTGAAAATATTGTTCTAAATGCCGTGATATTTTATGATGAGTATTGTCAATCCTATAATAAATGTCTAAATGGCAAACGTTGGTGATGGTCTTGTTTGCGGCAAGCTTTTGACGTTAAACCATTTAGACCCCAAGGGTAATAAAAAGATACGAGCGAATATAATGTCGGTCCGGATTCTCCGTTTAGAAACGATTCGTCTGAGTTGACATGCTTGCAAGAGTGCAAGCATGAACGGTTACGTGTTGCTATTTATTGCAACGAGAGAAACGTCACAAACCTTACCCTTAAGAGGTTAAAACGTCGACACCCGACATTAACTTCCTAATGAGTCTCTCTCACTCTCTCTCTCTCTTTCTCTCTTCCTCTTTGTTGTTCAAAAACAGAAAAAAACATAAAACAAAACGGACAGAAACATAAGAAAACAAAACGATTGTAGAAAACAGGAACACCGTTTAAAAGAAAACTAGGAACTACATCGTATTCCAAGATCTCCCTTGCTGTTACACTTAGGCTTGTTAAAAGGAATCGCGATTTCTGAGAGAGGTCAAAGTCACAACCAATTCTCTTTCTCTCTCTCTCTCTCTCTCTCTCTCTTTCTTAAACATTCTTTGTGTGTCATAATTCTAGTTATTACCTCTTTCCCCACTTGCATCCCTTTCAATGGAATCCTCAAAAGTCCATCACCATTCTCTCACTATGCCTCGGTCATCATCCGAGTTCTCTTTAACATCGATGACCCTTTTTAAATGATCCTTCGCAACCCTGACTGTCGGCAACCTATTACCAACTATTAACTCGATTCTTACATAAGTTATAGTCACGCTATAGTTGATATCACGGTAAACTTTGCAGCAAATAGTAATAAAGTTTCTCTTAATACTTTAACTAACATGGATATATACCAATGGAAATATTTAATCAATTTAACTACAACAATAATTTCCAAGAGTTCTTGGATTTAATGATTCCAGTAATCTCGATTTAGACGAGGTTGATCCTATGAAAAAATAAATAATTGTTTTTTCTCTTTCTTTTTTTCTCTCTCTTTCTTTTCTCTCCTTTTTTTTTTTTTTTTTTCTTTTTATGCCGAAACATAGAGAGAAAGAGAGAGAGAGAGAAAGAGAAATTAGTTGGACATATTGTAAATGATAATTTACGACGACGATTTTATGGTCCTAATTACTCTTTTTTTTTTTCTTCTTTCCTTTTCTTTCTTTCTTTTTTCTCTCTCTCTTTTTTTCTTCCTTGTAAGTAGCTACAGTAGGCATATAAATTTATCGAATCGAATTACGAAACTTTCAGATATCGAAGGAGGGAAAATCTAACTGTATATTGGAGGGAACGATTTCAATGTATATAATTGAAGAAAGAACAATATATATATATATATATATATATATATATGTATATATGTATATATGTATATATATACCTACGGTAGACTTATATGTACGTATATATTCTAGGATAGGATCAAATTCTTTTCATATTTAATCGTGTGGCCGTTCTATTCTCACGCTATTAACGAGGCATATAATCAAGTCTATGGTAATAATTAGAAGGGAAGGTATGGAATAACGAATGAATTAAAATCTCTCTGGCTGTTCTTGTTGTTGTTGTTGTTGTTATTATTATTGTCGTTATTGTTGTTAATTTTTATGATTATTATAAAGTAGTAGAAGAGTTGAAAGAATTTTGTTTGTAAGTTCTAATCAGGTTGGTTCGTTGGGTTGGTTGGTTGGTTTTCTCATTAAACGAATTATACGAATGAATATTATCTTGACTATGAAGAATAAGAGTAAGAGTTAGAATAAGAAATAATAGTGGTAGGGGGGGAGGGGAGAATGTAAGAAATAAAAGAAAAAAAGAAGAAGAAAAAAAAAATAAGAAAGCAACACGTTAGCAACTTCGCTCCTCATTCCTCAGCTCATATGCATATATATATATATATATATATATATATATATATATATGTATGTATATATATGTATGTATGTATACGTATATAAATGAGAAGCAAATTAGAGATATACGATCGGTCATTGGCAAATGAAATGACACGGAAATTTAAAGGATTTACGGGTGCCTAATCGTTCAGTGCCGATAGAGGTTACCGACAAACCGCCGGCTATTAGATAGATAAAAAGACAGAGAGACAGACAGAGAGAGAGAGAGGGAGAGAGAGAAGAGAACTAATCGAATTAGCAAATTAATAGCTTATAGGCTTGCTTTAGAAGCGGGATTATATAGAGGAACACATACTACCATACACGCGCCAGAGCAATAATCGTAAATCATTGGATTTGATTTGGTAAATCGATTTATTATCTTCGCCATTAAACGCGATTAGGATCGAAAGTTTAAAATCCGTGGAATTTCTCGGATAGGCGCGAGTCGATGATAATGGATGATCGAAAGGTTATGTGATCTATAGATACTGAATACATGTATGTATCTCTACCTGTAAACAGTTAAGATATTATATACTACATAAATATATATATATATATATATATTTATCTGTTATAGGAATCAAGAGGAGGAAGAAGAAGAAATGAAAAGAAAAGAAAAAAAAGAAAGGAAGAATGAAATAAAAAAAAAAATCAAATTCTAGGTATATATTATATATTATATGATCCAATATTAACCTTTTGGGTTCGTTCGTTGAAAAAAAAAAAAAAAAAAAAAGAAAGGTGTTAAAATATTTACTGACATATATTCTTTTTTAAGGGTTGAAAGTTTACGAGATGATATACATAGAATTGTTCGAGTTATATGTTAACACCAAAAGAGGATTTTCGGGATGATATACCCAAACGTCGGGCATATCTGTCCTGTCCTGTCTTGGCCTGTACTGTCCTGTATGTATTTTACTTTCTTCCTGACGTCGAGAAAAGGTACCGCACTCGTAAACCAAGCGAAAATACGATGTCAGCGTCTTTCATACAAGAATACATACATATATATATATATATATATATATTATATATATACATATACATAGAAGCATACATACATATACATGTATATCGTTTGCTACCTTCAGTGGTGCTTCTTTAAATCCTGTTTTATTTATCATACATACATTTATATATATATATATATATATATATATATTTCTTTTTTTTTTTATTTTTTTAGATCGCTTGGTCGATCGAGAATAGCTTCAAATCGATTTATCAACGAATTCATAATCTCATGTAAGAGGAATAATCGAAGGTAGGCTCGTTTAGATCCATTGTAATCCTATGGTTTATCGATCACGATGGAACTGTTCGAATAATACGATTATAAAAACGGTATTATACTTTACGACTGTGTGCATAGTTGGTTGGCCGATGTAAAAGAGACAGAGTTAGAGAAAAAGAGAGAGAGAGAGAGAGAGAGAGAGAAAAAGATCATTTGAGAACCCCCATGAAGGTTTCGAGTTATGGCATCGGCCAGTTGACCACGTAGAGACATCAGACTCTTTTGAAATTATTTAGTGGGCATTCCTTCAACGCCCACTCCACAGCCACGAGCCAGTCACAAATTCTTGTTGTTGTCTTATTCACCGCGCCTGTTTTCTCTCTCTCTCTCTCTCCCTTTTTTTTAACTACACACACGTACACACAGATATATATATATATATATATATATATTTTTTTTTTTCTGTCTCTCTTTCTCTTTTGTTTCAGTGAATCGAACTCATCTCAGGAGCATTTTCTGTTTGTACATCATCAATCGAACTCTTGTTTAATTCAATTTCGAATATAGAGATAATTTTCTTTATCTTTTCTCTTCTTCTTCTTCTTCTTCTTTGGATCGGCCATTAAGTTCCTAGATGATGTACATTTAAAAAAAAGAGGGGAAAAAAACAAAAACAAAAAAAAAAAAAAAGAACCAGTATTTCTTTTTTTCTCTTTTTTTCCTTCCCTTCTCTTAACTGCTACCTCCCTGGCAAAACCCCCACCTCGCCCCCACCTATCACCTCGTCGGCATGTATCGCAGGGATCAACTATGATGTTAATCGTGTCGATGGAAAAAACGTTGCTACTTATATACCGACACAGGGAAAACGCACATAGATCTTTTACCCATGAAATGAATTTTCTACGTGGAAAAAAAAAAAAGAAAGAAAGAAAGGGGAAAGAAAAAGGGGGAAAAAAAAAGCTTTTCATTCTGGTCGTACGTTTTTCTTCACGACATATATTCAATCAACAATATCCCTTTGTCCACCAGCATCCCTCCTCCTCCCACCCATCTTCACTTTGATCTCCACTAACCCTTTAGTGAGAATAGACAATGATGGACGAATATTAATATTAATCTTTCGTCGAGTTCTTCGGTCGACAGTAGACCGGATATATCATTCGATAATTAAGATCGTTTGATTGGGGCGGGCGCATATATGCGCCCGTAGGAAGGACCGCTCGTGCGACGCGCCGACGCGTATACGCGCCCTGCGAAATGTTTTCTTCGTTCACACTATTGTACCATGTTGTATGTCCCAAAGCGATCATCGACATCGAAACGTTTCAAAGCTTGGAATAGCTCGTAGTCAAAGACGTTTATAAAATAAGCCGAGTGAAGAAGAACAAGAAAGAAAAAGAAAGAAAGAATGAAAGAAACAAAGAAAGAGAAAAAACAAAAAGATAAAAAAAAATGCAAATATTTCGTCGAAACAGAAAGATCCTAATTGGGAATTAATTTAATCGGTGCTTTGGTGGTTGAATTTTCGAAAGAGAGAGAGAAAGAGAGACAGAGAGAGAGAGAGAGAGGGAGAGAGAAAGAAACGAGGGGGAAAAAAAAAAGGAAATAATAAAAGTCCTGTTTCGAGAAATAGACCGACAGTTAAACAAAAAAGATCGATCGACAGATTAGCTCCTAGGGCGCTTCTTATGGTGGTCTCGTATTACTTCAAAAATGCGATCCCTCCCATTTGATGTACCTCCTACCTCTATTTCCGTTCGCGGGAAGGTTTTTCATTTTTTTCTTCCTCCCCTATCTTCCATTCCTCTTATTTCTTTCATTTTTTTTTCTTTTGCTTCTAATTTTTTTCTTTTCATGTTCTCATTTCTCTCTCTCTTTCTCTCTCTCTCTCTTTCGTTTTTTTTCTTTTTTCTGTCAAAGTAGTAAAAAGTCTAGAAAAGCGAGCAGGGACAACGATTTTCCATTGGCGAGTTATTACCCCCATGGGATATTCACACATGGTCTTGTACGGAAACGAGACACGGAGATCCATCGATCGGTCTCTTTCTCTCTCTCTCTCTCTCTCTCTCTCTTTCTGTCTCTCTCTCTCTTTCTGTCTCTCTCTCTCTTTCTGTCTCTCTCTCTCTTTCTCTCTCTCTCTCTGTGTCTCTACATTCACAGTATCCGATCTGGTCTCTCTTTTCAGAGAAGAAGATTCAACTGGAATGAAGTGGAAATAAGAGTGAGAGAGGAGAGTGGGTGGGGGGGAGGGGAGGGAGTGAGGACGAGTGAAGTAGGGATTAGGGGAAGTAAGAGATTCAATGGGAACTAGTCGAACGAAAAAATTCTAATATTTATGTGACACCTTGGAAATGATAAAAGAAGAGAGATAGAGACAGAGATAGAAAGAGATAGAGATAGAGAGATAGAGAGATAGAGATAGAGATAGAGATAGAGATAGAGATAGAGAGAGAGAGAGAGAGAGAGAGAGAGAGAGCCAATTAAACTTGAAAGTCAGCCGAAAACTATGGAAAACAACCCCCCGCTGTTGTTTGACGCGTCATTGAATCGTTGAGCCTTAACCTGAACCCTTTCCTCTTCCTTCCCTCTTTCTCCTTCTCCTCTCCTCTCGAGCACCCACCCATTTCAGATTTAACGGCCATCCTTTCTTTCTATTTTTTCTTTTTTCTTCCTTTCTCTCCCTTGGCTTTCTTTTTTCTGTTTTCTGTTTTTTTTTTTTCTTTTTTTTTTTTGGTTGTTTTCCCTTTCCTCAAACTTTTCCTCAACCCTATAACTCGAAAATGAAGTTATCTCTTGGTCGTGGGGCACCTCCCCTTCACCCCGTCAACCCCCTTTTTTCACTTTGCCCCTTTTTAGCTTCTTCTTCTTCTTCTTTTTCTTTTATTTTCTTCTTCTTTTTTTTTTTTATGGCCATTGTATTGTACTTTCGAAAAATACACTTGTCATCAAGGACATGGATCGTCAGATAAAAGGGGGAAACGAAAAAAAATCCATTGACTTGTTACATATACATACTCGTAATTATCTATGTGTATATATATGTATATACACAATGTGTAGGTGTATACGCATGTACCTAAACATGTTAGACAGTGACGTTTTAAATATGACGGTGTCGAATAGACAAGCAAAGTTTCTTAGGGTGAGTTTCTTTTTTGTAAATCAATTACCACTCTCTCTCTCTCTCTCTCTCTCTCTCTCTCTCTCTCTGTCTATCTATCTATCTATCTCTCTTTTCTTTTAGGCTCTAATTATTTTTCTTTTTCCCTTTTTCTTTCCCGCTTCTTTTTTTTTTTTATCCTTTCCTTATCTTCGTTCGCAACGCTTCGTACACGTACGCGAACGAATAATTTACAATCGAGAAAAGATTTTTTAGCGATGCGATCGATAGCTTTCGATAAATTAACGACAAGAAAGAGAGATACACCTTTGTCCGAGGTCTGAGGAAGGATCACGAATAAATAAAAAGGAAGAAAGGGTGAAAACGATAATGAATGAAAGGAAAAGAAAAAGAAAAAGAAAAAGAAGAAAAAGATTGTCTTTAATGTGTTCAGCTAATTCGCAAAAGTTAGAAAACGATATAAAGCTTTCTCCCATCCCCTTTCCCCCCCCCCCTCTCTCTTTCATCTGCCCGTTTGACCCCCATCGTCCCCACCTTTCGATGACCATTGTCCAATCCCTTCTACAACCCCCTTCTCTTCCATCCCCCTCTCGACTCCTCCTCCTCCTCCTCCTCCTCCTCCTCTCTCACTCTCCCCCTGATAATCTTTTCTCTTTTTTCTTTTTTTTTCTTTTTTTCCTTTTTTTTGTTATGTTCTCACCGCAGTGATTATCGCACGTTCTACGTCGCTCGAGTTAGTCGTCCGAAGCTTTATCGCGTTTCCTTTGATATTTATTCGAGGCATCTCCTTTTATTGGATACCTATATATACACATACATATATAAATACAAACATGGAGAATCGTTGGAAAGTTGTTGGGTGTCGTAGTCGTTGTCGTCTTTGAGCATGGTTAAAAGTTTCTTCGTTCGTTCGTTCGTTCATTCGTTCGTTCGTTCGTTCGTTCGTTCGTTCGTTCGTTCGTTCATTCGTCCGATCAGTGCCGGGGACTAACCTTGTTAAACAACGTTTCCCTATCTCCAAGTTCTTTAATTTATATACGTCTACTTCCTTCTCGCGATAAACTCCAGGGCACTCTGGGGTCTCAAGGAAATCACGGATCATCAAGGGACACTGTAGTAACCAGGTCTATTTATCGATCGAGTGGGTGGATTTAACTGCTCATGTTGTTTGACCATCCTTAGAGTTCCACTTCTTCGACTTTCACTTTCTCTTTCTATATATATGTATATGTATATGTATATGTATATGTATATGTATATGTATATGTATATATATATATTTATGTATGTTATCTTTCTTCTTTTTCTTGAGGTAAAAAAAAACAAAAGATGAATGAAAGAAGAAAGACCATTAAAGACACTTGTGTGACATGCGAATTAACACGATCGTTTCAAGGTTATCTAAAGGGATATTAGATTTAATGGTATTCAAATTTTTCTATCAAATCTATAGAATTTGACGGATACAACGATTCTCACGTTTTAAGGACAAAAGGCGATCGAATCCTTGACTGAGAATCCTTTAACCTTTTTCTTTCCCTTTCTCTTTTTTTATTTTTTTTTTTTTTAATTACTTTATATACTTTTTATATTATTTTATATATTATTTTTTATTCGTATGCATATATATATATATATATATATGTATGTACGTATGTATTTATGTAGATATGTATATGTGTATATATATATATATTTTTTTTTTATTTTGTTTTATTCTGAGGAGATAGGGATAGCATTCGAACAGTCGCAGTGGTTCTCAAGTATCAAATGCAGTGGTTGAAAAACTTTCAAATTTCCTCGACTCATCGTCCGAATCAATTCTTTTTACTTCATACGTTAATTTTTTTTATTTACACATACACACACACACATATATATATATATACACATAATTTTTTTTTTTTTAGAAGATAACAGAGAATTTGACGTATACAGTGATTCTCATCTCACACATATAATAATACATTAATATTTTATTTTCTTGCGTTTATCATTTTCTCGAAGAATATCGAAAGGATAATCGTCGTCACAGTTGATATGTCGTCACGGAGGATATAAGTTTTATGTGGGCTTTTGAAAAAAAAAAAAAAAAAAAAAAAAAAACAAAAAGAAAAGGAACAAAAAGGAATAATCAAAAAATGAAAAGAAAAGAAAAGAAAATTAAGAAGATAAAGGAGATTAAGCAAGAAAGAAAGAAAGAAAGAAAGAAAGAAAGAAAGAAAGAAATAAGCAAACGGGAAGTCGGAAAAAAAAAATTACTCGCATGAATAAATCCTCGTACTTATGTAGGGTGTAATTAAAAGGACGCGCGAGGGACATTTTATCTAATCCGATTGGTCCCGTTTAAGGCTTTATACCGGTTATATCGAAACCAATGCGATTTCAAATTCAACTTAACTAACTATCCCGGGCGATCGTTCTTTGATGAAGCCGAGAGAGTAAAAAGAAAAAAAAAAAAAAGAGAGAGACAGAACGAACGAACGAAAGAGACAGAGAGACAGAGAGACAGAGAGAGAGAGAGAAAGATTTAAAATCATTTGGTAGGATGAGGTGGGGGCGGGGGGTGGGAGGGGAGGCCGAGGCTGAGTAAAAGAAATCTCTTTTTCGAATCCTTTTCCTACCCGAGTACAAATTAAGTATTTAAGATAATTAGCCGGTCCAACGCGCGCTCATTTCCTTTCCATTCCTTTCCTTTGGCGAAAAGTCATTGACGAGGAAAGAGGAGACTTACTGTCTCTTTCTGTCCTTTTTGAAAGAGAGTATTAGTACGTATGTATATGTGTGTATGAGAGAACGAGAGATAGAAGATATGAGATCTTATCTTTTGGTACGAGACCGACCAGGCACCAACGGATTCCCGTTTCTTTTTCGGGTGAGCTTCCATGGAAACTGATTTACGTGAACGTAACACAGCTAACAAGAGGACGCAAGAGTGTAGACTCTTGGTTTGTTGGTTGTTGCTCTCTGTTTATTTTTAAGCTGACCAATGAGATCTTCTTTAGAACGAAAACGTTTTAGCTGAAAGTCCAATTGGATCCCGGAATTCGAACACTTTATTAACATCTCTCGTTTCGAATTGATTCCAAATGATTTTTCTTTCTTCCTTCCTTTTCTTTTCCTTTTTTTTTTTCTCCCCTTTCTCCTTGGAGATCTTTTTCTTTCTTTCTTTCTTTTTTTCTTTTTTTTTTTTTTATTATTTTATTCTTTTTTTTTCCCTCTTTTCTCTTTTCTTTACTTTTTCTTTTTCGATGATCCATCGATGATGATTATTTACTGGATTATTTGTTCTGATTAAAAGGAAAAAAAAATTAACGTTTCTTATTTCTTCCCTTTTTGCTCCTTTTCTTTACCTTTCCCATTTAATTCGTACAAATCAAACGGGGGGAAAAAAAAAATAATCAATAATAAAGAAATAAACGATCAGTACGAAATCCCTTTCTTTCGATATTTATTTATTAATCAGTTTTTCTTTTTTCCTTTGCTTTTTTTTTCCTCCCGTTTTTTACAAATCGAGAACGCTCACACATATCAACAAACTTTGCGATAACGTAACAGCGGTAATACTTAATAATAATAATAATAATAATAATAATAATAATAATATTAATAACAACAATAATAATAGTAGTAGCACTAGTTAACTTTGTCCTACTAAAGATTAATATAAGCCCGAAAAAAAAAAAAAGAACTAGGACGAATTTTGAAATCACGTCTAGTTAAATTCCAATGAACACGTCACTCTCCCTCCTCTCCTCCTCCCACCATCACTCCTCCTATACACACATATATACATATATATATATATATACATGTATAGGTGAGTACGAGTCTATGAGTTGAAGCAGGTCTGTATTATTATAACACGAGCACAACAAATTTCTATCGTAATAAGATTTCAAGATCGCTTACTACGACTTAATCAACTTTATCTGCTAAGCCCACGCGCATCGATGCTAACTTTCAATTAATTCTCTCTCTACCTCTCTCTCTCTCTTTTTCACACTCTTTTTCTCTCTCTCTCTCTCTCTCTTTCTCTCTCTTTCAGAGAGAAACTCGTATATAAAGGAAACTAGCTTAAGCCACTTGTAACTCGTTTGAAATTTATAATCGTGTTCGGATAAATAATAATAAAAAAAAAAAAAAAAAAAAAAATAAAAAAAAAAATAAAGAAAAAAAAAAAGAAAAGATAAACAAAAAGGAAAAAACAACAAAAGTAGAAACAAATAAAACGTACGGCGCAAGAAATAATCCCGTTTATCGAATATATAAGAATATATATATATATATATATATATATATATATATATATATATTTATATACATAAAAAGAAGTAAACGATATGGAAAGTTATAATGCGATTAAACATTTTTTTCCTCTATCCTTTTTCTTCTCTTTCTTTTTATCCTTTTTCTTTCCCTTTCGAAACTTATCCATTAATAATAGATTATTTAAAAATCATTGGAGATCGAGATCGCTATGATCCTTAAATATCGATCGGATTGGTTATGAACGATGATCGTTCGTTAGCTCGCTCGTTCGCTCGATCGATCGATCAATCGATAGATCGATCAGGCACGCGTTACGACCAATACCATGAAATAGGATCATGTCATCAAGTATATACATATATACATACACACATACACATATATATATATATATATATATATTTATTTACATCTTTTAGTTCGAACCTGTTAAGAACGAAGAGAAGAAAGTAAAGTAAGAAAAAGGAGAGAAGAAGTAGGATGGACTATTATGGTCCACCCGGTTTATGGGGATATGAAAAGAGCAAAAAAAAGTAAAGAAAAAAAAAAAAAAAAAAAAAAAGAATGGCACACACATATGGACACACACATATTGACAAGAACAAGCAGAGACAGAGTGACAGAGATAGAAATAGAGATAAAGAGTATATAAATATACATACACACACACACACACACATATATGTATGTATATATATGTCGCCGGAGGGACGACGCTCATGGCATTCGAACGACCTTCGGATCTATTCTCGATATAACGTAATACCTAACCGGAGGACTTCCGTTCGAGTGTAAGTGCTCCATTTGCATCTATCGTAAGGCGGATAATCAGACTGTTCGCTTTCTCGCTACATGTCTCTCTCTCTCTCTCTCTCTCTCTCTCTATATATATATATATATATATATATATATATATATATCTTTAAATATGTATATATACATAAATACATATGTATGATAGTACCTATCGAGTCTTGTAAACCGATCGACCGCCGAGTTCTTCGCATTCCATATTATTTTCCTCCTCTCTCTGTCTCTCTCTCTCTCTCTCTCACTCTCTTTACCTCACCTTCTCTTCCTCTTATCTCTCTCCCATACACATCATATCTTTCCACCCCATTCCCCCAATTACCACTTGACCACCTCATCTCTTCCCTATCAACTCATCTAAGTCTCGGGCAACCCCAACTATCATACACTTTTTTAATTTTTATATTCTTCTTTTATTATCGTTTATCTATCTTTTTCTTTTTGTTTGTTTATTTCATTCTCTCTCTATCTCTCTCTCTCTCTCTCTCTCTCTCTATATATATATATATATATCTCTCTCTCTATATATATATATATGTCTCTGTCACTCTGTATCGCCTATTAACACGATGAAGGTTTTCAAAACGCAAAGAGAAAAAGAAAAGGAATCTGATCAAATGTTTATTTATAATTTATCGTCAAATAATAATAATGATAATGATAATGATAACAATAATAATAATAATTTTCTATGAAGTCTCGTTATAGAGGTTAATGTTTTGATACGTATTATTTATTTATTTATTTATTTATTTATTTATTTTATTTTTGCGTATTATCTTTCCATATCTTCGAATTAATAATAAAATTTATTAGGAACATATCGTTTATGACATATGATTTATAATTACTATATTCTGTAATATAATAAGGCAATTATGATATTATACATAGAGTATATGGGTATACATAATTCTTATGTACATACGTACTTACATATGTATATATATATATATGTATGTATGTATGTATGTGTGTATATACATGTATAAATAAATTATTTATTTATTTAAGAAACAACCTTTGATATCATTTTGTCGTGTATAATATTAATCATTCATACGTTATTTTATTATATATTTGAAAATTATGAATTATTTTTCTTTCTCCTCCATTGTTCTTTTTCAATTATTGATTCAATACTTGACAATTGTCATTTTGTTAGGATTAATTATAGATCATATAAAATACTAATTTAATTATTTATATGAAATTAATAAAGTTATTATAAATAACTTTATTATTATAAATAATATGATATAGTTATTTAGCTTTAATGTAATTAATATATTTATACTATATATAACTATATATATATATATATATATATATATAATTTTTTTTTTATAATTATATATATATTTATGTAAATATATATACGTGCATGTGTGTGTGTGTGTGTGTATTTTTAAAGGAGATAAATATCAAACGAGACAAGTCATCATTCGACTCTTGACAGATCTCGATGAAAGGGAGATGAATCGATATCTTTTAACACCTTCAAACCGCCTGCCATCTCTCTTTTAAAAGATCATATCATTAGACTTGTTAGGTATCATCTAACTCAATTTCAAATTCTTTATTATCAAATACTTATCAATTGATGTCAGGGTTAATTACTTCATTATACATACATATATATATATACATACATATATATATTTGTTTATAATGAAAGAATTAATTACTCTTTAACAATAATAAATAATAATAATGATAATAATAATAATAATTGTACGTTTGAAAAAATTAATTACACCATGTAAACAATTTATAGTATTATTTATATCATTATAGTTATATGTATATATATATAAATATAATATAAATAATATTACAAATTTTTCTCATAATATAATTTATATATACAAACATACACATACATACACACATATATATGTGTATATATATACATATATATATATATACGAAGTTGCTTTTTTATTGATCAATTCTATCGATCATCGAATGATTGTCTTCCACATTAGTCGTTCATAAATATCGACACCGGTAGATATTCGGATTTTATTGATGGGGCTCGATCGAATCTTTTTTAAGATCAAAAGAGAGAAAGAGAAAAACAGACAGACAGACAGAGAGTGAGAGAGAGAGAGAGAGAGAGAGAGAGACAGAGATAGAACATACATACATACATACGTATATATATTTACGAATACATATATACACATTCATACATATATATATATATATATATATATATATATATATATATATATATATGTATATATATATAGGGTTGTACGAAGGAGCCGGAATCGCGATATTTGAGGCGAAGGATGCTTAATTGTATGAATAATGGAGCAGTCGTACCGAAAAAAGTAACCAAGTTCCTTCGAATACCATAAAGGAAGCGAAGAAGAGTTGGTTTAGGAAGAAAAAAAGAGAAAGAAGAAGAAGAAGAAGAAGAGGAGGAGGAGGAGGAGGAGAGAAGGAGGAGAAGAAGGTGGAGGTGGAGGAGAAGTAGATGGAGGAGGACAGAGGACAGAGACCAAAGATACCAGGGAGAGAGTTTCAAATGCGTAGTAGGTTCGATGGGTTTTCGAAGGTGGATACAGGGATGTGGGGAGAGGGAGGGTATAACGAGTCACATTGGATATAAGGGGAGTCAAAGGGAAGAGTTGAGGAATGGAGAAAAGGGGTGAAGGTAGAGTTAGAATACTGCGACGTAGGGTAGGATAGTGTGGGCTGAGGTGGGGTTGAGGTGGGGTGGGATTGAACGAAGAGAAACTAAACATGCTGATCCAATACATTCCGTCTTCTTCTTTTCCATAAAAGAAGAGAAGACGATCCTTACACCATTGAACTTGTATACCCACTTTACAACTCTATCCAGTGAGTGAGTGAACGAGTGAGTTAAGAAAAAAGAAGATAGAGAATGAGAAAGAGAGAGAGAGAGAGACAGAGAGAGATATATATATATATATATATACTCTTTTATCTTCGAATATGTTCTTTGAAATATAATTTTGCGGCTTAACAAATGTAAAATATATTTTTTCCTTTCGTCGTATTTTTAAAAAAAAAAAAACGAGAAAAATAATACTCAAGCGTACTGTATGATAAATTTTTGCGACTATTTAAAAGATTGGATGGCATGGTGGATGGGAGGGCTTGGGGGAAGGGGAGAGAGAGAGAAAAAAAAAGGAACATCCATAAATGCCATCGATCAAAACTTCAATCCTTATTTTCTTTCATTTCTACGTATTAAAGTTATTATTTAATTAAATTATTTAATAAAATTGATTCGTCGAGTTATCACGAATCTATCATATTTTTTTCATTATTATTATATCGTTTAAGTATTATTACTCGTACGATCGTACACGATCGGATAATTTATTACATATATATATATATATATATATATATATATATATATATATATATATATATATATATTATACAAAAACAGAAAAATATGTATACATATATATACATTATGGTAATTCGTTCTATATTGTAATTGAAATTTCATTCTCGGATTGTAAAGAAGTTTAAAGAAACGAAAGTAAGATGAAGAAAGAAAGAAAGAAAGAAAGAAAGAAAGAAAGAAAGAAAGAAACAAGAAAAGAAAACGAAAGAAAGAGAGAGAGAAAGAGAGAGAGAGAGAGAGAGAGAGAGAGAGAGAGAGAGAGGGAGGGAGGGAGAGAGAAAGAAAAGGAAGAAATAAAAATAGGACTTTAGTCGTCACTCATCATATTCCCATATTGAAAGCAAATCAACAACACTTTGTTGGTTGTCAACACTTAAGTATATAAGGTGGAAACGTAAGTCGGTATAATCATGTTTCTTTTTTCTTTTTCTTTTATTTTTTTTTCTTGTTTTTTTTTTTTCTCTCTGCCGGGAGAGGGGAGAAGGGAGGACGCGCGTGTGCGCGTGTTTATGAGTGGGTAACTTAAAAATTTTCTTTTCTTTTTTTTTTTTTCTTTCTCTTTCTTTCTTTCTTTTTCACTTTTCAAAACAGCAGTCAATAACAACAGCAGACAGAAATGAGGTATATCACATTGGAATTACGGTAATAGATCTTGGGGACAACTCCATTCATCCAAAGAGTTTAAGGTTAACCGTGTAATTCTTTCAGTACTATGTATGTAAGATTTTTTTTTTTCTTTTTTTCTTTTTTTTTTCGAAACGACAACAACAAAGTACACATATATCTGGATATGGTTGGATAAAAGGGAAAATAAGAAAACCAAAGGAAAAAGAAAAAAGACCATACGAAGAGATAAACAGAGAAGAGAAAGAGAGAGGGAGAGAGAGAGAGAGATAGATAGAAAGTAAGAAAAGTGGATAGACGGAGAAAGAGATACATGTCGCGTGGCAAACGATTTTCCCTCATGTGGAATGTTGATAAATAGTTGACTGTTGGTGGAACAGACCATAATCGGAAAGAATTTTTCTTGTCGCCAAGTTAAAGAGCAACTTTTTCAATGGACTTGACTTCACTTACCGAGCCATAAAGCAGACCGCAGGAATCCATGCAGAGGTAAAGGCAAGTCGCGACACCCTGGATCCTCAGTTGACCTCTCGACACCGAAGTCCTTTGAAAAATCGCTGCAAAAAGAATAAATATATATATATATATATATATATATATACATACTATGTTACGAGAAATGAATAAGGTTGGA
>NC_060974.1:3474002-3501502 GCF_910589235.1 Vespa crabro
TTTCTGAAAGCTGCATAAACTTTGAGATACGATCTTATATATATATATATATATATATATATATATATATATATGTATGTATTTATGTGTATATATAGGTATACAGATCATCATCGATCTATATTCATCCACTCTTCGATCATTATAATCGAGGTAAATGAGTTCCTCTTCTTAGGACGATACGAAAGGAACAAGAGAAACGAAGAAATCCAGTTCGATGTCTTCTCATCCCCTCTCCCTCTCAACCCCCTCAGCCCTCGCTCTTCCCTCTTTCGGCATACCGCGTATTAACGAGCATGATATATATATATATATATATATATATATAAATGTATATATATATATAAGATTAATGTGTCGAGCGTGCGATAAATTACAATAGCCTACTTCGTTTTATGGTTGTGTATGTTAATATTATTATACAGGGTGACTCATTTTAAACGATATCATCAAATATATATGTATATATAAATATATATCTCATTGATTTTATTGAAATATATTTGAAAGAAAAGTTGTAGATAAAGTCGATACGAATCAAATGAGTACATACGATGTAATCATTTAATCGACATCTCGTCGAGTTATTGGATCTTTAAAATGACATTAACTTTATTCTATAATCGAGATAATGTTTCATACTACGTGATTTAAAGTTAAAATCGTTCTCTTCTATATGATTCTACCAATTTTCTACGTACGAATAAATATAAAATAAGAAGGAAAATAAAATGAAGAAAAAATAGAAAGATTATATTGAATCGTATTCGAAGATATTTATTAAATTATAATCAATGAATTGAATTCGATAATTATTATTGGAAATATTATTGATCATTGTATTCATTTGCGATTCTAAAGTTTCTTAAACTTCGTTAAACGTTATAAATCGATCTAACGTCGATTGAACGATATTAGTTTAAGTAATTCGTTCGATTTGTATTTTTATTATCGACAACTTTCTTACTGATATTGATTGTTCGCAATGACAATGGATATATGGAGAGATATTTGATCAGTTAGTTTGAAATGAGACACCCTGTATAGGTAAAGATTCAACGTGATTTAGTTTGAAAATATGTATATGTAAATCGATCTTAGCTGTATCGTTGAAGATCAATGATACCATTTTATAGGTGTGGAGAGATCCTTCTCGTTTAATAAAAATAAAAAAATAAAAAGAAAAAAAAAAAAATAAAATAAAAAGAAAAAAGAAAGAAAAAAAGAAAAAGAAAACGTGCAGGGGGGGTAGGTAGGATGAAAAGATAATGTATAGAAATATTTAAGTAATAACAATGATTATTTACGAGACTTGACGAAACATCATCTCGCGGAAATTGTTAAAATCGATGGATAAAGCAAATGTATGAAGGATTATGATATTTTCTTTTGCTTTTCTTTTCTTTCTTCCTCTTCTTCTTCTTCTTCTTTTTCTTTTTTTTTTTTTTTTTTTTTCTATATCATATGACACGGAGAAGATCGATCAATCGATCCGCCACTTTCGTTTCTTTTCTTCTCTTTTGCTTTGTTTTTTTTTTTTTTTATTCTCCTTTTGTTTTCCTTTTTTCTTTTTTCTTTTTTCTTTTTCTTTTTCTTTTCTTTTCTTTTAATCTGTAACGAAAGAAGTTTACCTCGAAGAAAGATTCTCACTCTTGAAGATGTATCGTTCGTATTTAAGTATATACAAGTCGAGACATTTTTCTCGACGCGTATGTATGTACAATATATATATATATATATATACATTGAACACGCAGGTATATACATAGATGTATGTACAACGTACATACCTGCTGCAAGTCGGATGCGAGTGCATCACGGCAAAGTGCAATTAACGACCTCCTCCTGTTAACGAACGTCAGCGGCTCTAATTGAGTCCCTGCATCGTTTCACGCACAGTTCGCTTCGACTTTTATTATATCCGTTCTCTTTCTATTACTTTTCTAATACTTTTTCTTATCTTCCTTTTCTCTCCTTTCTTTCTTTCGCCCCCCCCTTTTTTTTTTTTTTATTCTGATTTTTCTCTTCTTTTCCTTCCTCCCTTTTCCTTTTTAATAATTAACGTAAAACACACGATCCATAATGGAATCGTCCATTTTATATAAATCCGATAACAAAATTTAATATCCACATATCGAAGGGATACTTTAGAAAATTTCTTTTTACGATTGTTAATAATCCTCGTATTATGTTTAACAAAAGATTAATCATCTAATTCATAATATCACGAGGATATTTTTTTTTTTTCTTTTATAAATCATGCTTATTGTCATTAATAACACGTGCTATAATAATTATTTTCAATCGATCCAATTATAATTCGATAGCGATGGGGAATCTTCAACTTCTACTTCTTCTTTTCTTCTTTTTCTCACTTCTTTTCTCATTTTTCTTTCTTTTTCTTTTTTCTTTCTTTCCTTTTTTTTTTTTTTTTTTTCCTCTTCTTCTTCTTTCTTCTTCTTATTATTGAATCTCCAAAGTGGTAAAACTACTTTTGCTCCGACGTAATCACGTATAAATTATTGGGCGATTGGTGAAAAGTGTCTTGGATATTTGAACAAAGAAAGAAAGAAAGAAGGAAAGAAAGAGAGAGAGCGAGAGAGAGAGAGAGAGAGAGAGAGAGAGAAAGAAAGAAAAAAATTCGTGCGCTAACAAATTCATTGGAAATTAATTATTTATCGTTGATAATTTATTTAAACGATTTAAACTTATTAATATCAAAGAAAGTTCGTGCAGGAAAAGAAACAAAAAAAAAAAAAAAATAACAAAGAAAGAATAAAAAAGGATGATCGGAAAAAAATGAAGAAGAAAAAGAAAAAAAAAATATATATATATATATATACAGAGATGTGGAATTAAAAATGTTCTCTTTGATGAGGCGAATCCAAAAATGTTTTCCATTAAAACGTATAGGAACATTTTTAAATCGTAATCGCGAGAATTAGCTCGAGATCAAGATCGATCTCTCATCTTTCTTCCCATTTTTTCTTTTATTATTTCTTTACTTCCTCCTCTATCACTCCTCCCACCTCTCTTTTTTTCCCTCGTTCGAATCGTATTCTTACGAGAAAATTGATTTTTAAAAAGTAGCATAAAGAACAAATCTTTCGTCCTTTCTAAGAAATTTTTTACAGCCTCCCCCCCCCGACCCCTTATCCCACCACCTAACCTCCCACCACCACCACCACCACCACCACCAAACCCCCTCCCCCCTCTTCTCACTTTCCCAAACCTGTATTATAAATCACGCACGAAAATAATGTTACTTTTATCATATTATATATCGAGAGATTATTAAACAGTTCTGGTTAAATGGATACTTCGTAACGTAGAGGTAACGAAACGGCGATCATGAAAACACGTTTAAAACGCGCATATAAACCAGACAACTTTTAAAAGCTGGCGCGCCGGTGCAACACGCTCCTTTTTTTTTAAAAGATCTGATACAAAGCTGGCAAGATAAGTTAAAGTGTAAGAAGTTAACGAAGAATTTTGAGAATCTATAACAAGAAGATCGACGTGGAATGCCGTTCTTCTCGGATCGATCGACATTCACTCAATATTCGTACATATATATATATATATATATATATGTATGTGTGTGTATGTGTAGGTATGTATGTACATAAGTAAGAGAAGATGTCGATGAAGAGAGAAATGGAGATATCAAACGGTAGAAATTGAAATCTTGTAAAAAAAAAAAAAGAAGAGAAATCCTTAATCCGTCTAAAAAAAAAATTTCTCTTTCTCTCTCTCTATATATACATATATATATATATATATCTCTCTTTATCTCATACTATCTCTATCTCTATCTCTATCTCTATCTCTCTATCTCTCTCTCTCACTCTCTTGAAGTTTCGATACTCGTCGATCTGGTATGAGGACGTGTCTTTAAAAGGACATCTTTTAAAAGACTCCGAATCTCATGGAATATTCATTACCATCATTATATTCTGTGTTGATGATGATGATAGTGGTGGTGTTATGGTGGTATCATTGGGGTGGGGTGTGGTGAGGTGAGGTGGAAGAGGAGGAGGAAGGAGGAGAAGGAGTGAGGTGAGGTATTGTGGGGTGGGTTAAAGCGGCGACGGGGGAAGTGCCGCCAGTAATTACTAATGAACCAAACGACATTCATCTCTCGTTCGATCGGCCTCTATCACTGAATTACAAATACAAACGTATGTATGTAACACCCGTGAAACGGGTATTTCTGTCTTCGTATATATATATATATGTACACACACACAGTTACACATATACAAAAACATATAGGTGTATAAAATGTACCATGTAGTTACATGAGATCGTTCGTAACGGTATCAAGGTATGTAGAGAGAAATCGATATATTGAGGGGAGCCCCAATACGATACCATCGACCTCTTTCTATTTTTATTCCTTATTTGTTTTTTTTTTTTTTTTGTTCTTTTTACGCCGCCGCCGCCCACCCCCCTCTTCCTTCCTTCCTTCCTTTTTTTTCTCTCTTCTTTCTTTTTCTTTCCATATTTTTTTTTCTCTCTCCTTTTTCTCCTCCACGTCCTTTACACCGCGCACCCTTGTCCCACCACCACCACCACCACCACTCTCCTTCTCCTCCTCCTCCTCCTCCTCCTCTTCATCCTCATCCTCCCCCATACGAAATTCTCGACGTCGCGTGAACACGCTCGGTCGAGCGACATACACTTTTTTCTTTCTTTTCTCTTTTTCTTTCTCTCTCTCTCTCTCTCTCTCTCTCTCTCTCCGAAGTTCTAAGATTTATATATCGTTGGATCTTAAGATACGAAAATCTCGATAATTAGTAACTTATTTCAAAGAAACTATACTGTCGCATACGAAAACAGTATAATGTGAAAAGAGCGATTGGGATTTGGAGGGAGGGAGGGAGGGAGGGGGGAAGAGGATCCACCAAGTGGAATGAGCGCGAGGGTGGGCAGGTGTTCGGGGGATGGGGAAGGTAAGGAATAAGGGAGGGGATGGTTAGAGTCGAAAAAAATTATGGGAGGGATATACCTTGAAAAGTCTTTAATTGATGAGCCATAATCGATAAAGAAATACGAGATTGACGATAAATTAAATGTTTATCTTTCGTTCCTCTCGAATCAGAACGATAACAAAAGTTTCGAACTTATTTTTCTATCCACCCTCCCACCCTATCCCCCCCCCAGCTCTCTTCCATTACACTTATCCTCACATTCTTTGGCTCCTCTCACCTATCGGTATCATGAATTCCAACATTTCGCGCGCGCGCGCGCGAGAGAGAGAGTGTGAGAGAGAGAGAGAGAGAGAGAGAGAAGAAGAAGATACGCGAAATCAAATCCGGTTGAGTACGACCACCACCAATTATGGGGGGTGGAGGAGGGGCGGGGGACACCTTGAGAACCTTGATAAATAAAATCGATAAAAAAGAAAGACAAAAAAAAAAAAACAAAAAAAAAAAAGAAAAAAAGGAGAAGTAGAAAAAAAATAAGAAAAAGAAAAAAAAGAACAAATTCGGAGAACAGCGAATTAAACGTTCTCCTTGGTCCTACTCGAGCGATAACAAAAGTTTCGAATTTCCTCCCCCTATCCCCCCTTACACTCATCTCTGCTCCTCTCCTGCTCCTCCCTCCACACCACCCCACCCCCAACCACCACCACCACCTATTCCCCCTTCTCGCCCGGATGAATTTCAATATTTCGCGAAGAGAAGATACGAAAAATCGAATCCGGTTAAGTTGGAAGACAACCGTCCACGATTGGAACACTTTGAAAGATTCTACTAAATACGATTGATAAAAGGAAGGAAAAGGTAAGGGGGAAAAAAAAGGGGAAAAAAAAAAAAGAGAGAAAAGCAATAATAACGAGGACAATAAAAGAGAAATTCTCCTTTTGATTTCTCATCACGAAAGTTCGCCAATAAAAATTCGTCGAAATTTTTTCCTCCCTTTTAACCTCACTCACCATCCCGTCCCACCACCCTTCCAGCCACTTGTGAACATCGCAATCGATCCGCCCAATGAATTTTTAAATATTTCGCGAGAGAAGATACGTATATCGAATCCGGTTAATTTGGACCACCCTGTATAATTAGAGTACGGGTAACTGGATTGGTACGTACGTATATATATATATATATATATATATGTGTGTGTATGTGTGTACGTATCTCTCAAGTTCCTTTGAATCTCTGAGGTTCTATGGTGTGTTCCACCATTGGTCCATTGGATTCGTTGCATATTGTATTACTCTGGATAATGTTTAACGAGTCCAGCTGCAAGAGAGCAAGGAGAAAGAGAGAGAGAGAGAGATAGAGATAGATAGATAGACAGAGAGAGAGAGAGAGAGAGAGAGAGTCTACGCTTGGTTTAACTTCGTCCAATTAGAGTCCCTGTGTAAACTGATACGTCCGTAATTAAAGACTTTTTATCATTGGGTATGGCAAGGCACTGCTTGCATGAGATAGTCCCAAGTAATTTCTGATTACATCGGTAACGAATAGTGGCAAATCGCAAAGCTTTTGATAGCTATCTAATTTCAATGGGAATTTTGCAGTATCAACAGAGTCGTATAAACGCGATTACGTATGTATATATGTACATTATTAAATATGTATATGTATGTACGTATGCATTTATACGAATGAACGAATGTAATTACGTACGAATGTATGTATGTATTTATGTATTTATGTATACATTTATGTACGTATTTCTGTATACATTTATGTACTTATTAATGTGTATACATGTTAACTTTATCTATGTGTTTATGTATTTATGTATGTATGTATGTATGTATGTATGTATGCATGTATGTATGTATGTATGTATGTATGAATGTATGTATTTATTTATTTATTTATTTATTTATGTGTTAGTAGGTATTTATGTGTTACGATTCTCGCATAGGGGATCGTTAAATACGAAGTAATACGACTATGATAAATGTCGAAATATTTCATGGTAAGGGATCCTGTGTGAAAGTTAAAATCAACGGGACTGGACTGGGCTTTGCGCCGATCATAACTTTAATGGTTTTATGGGAATAAGGTAAAAAAAAAAAAAAAAAAAGAAAAAAAAAGAAAAAAAAAATATGTATATAAGAAAGAGAGAAAAAAGGGAAAGGAAAATATAAGGAGGAAGGAAAAGAGAAAAATAAAATGGAGAAGAAAAAAGAAAATATGAAAAGGAGAATGAAAATGTATTTTATCTCTGAACTATCCTCGTTTGGAATCGATGAAGTATGGAAAAGAGATTGAAACAAAAAAAAAAAAAAAAAAAAAAAGAAAAAAAAGAAAAAAGGAAAAAAAAATGAAAAGAGAAAAAGATATAAAAATGTTCGTAGAGTTCTTTTTTTTTCTTTTCTTTTCTTTTCTTTTTTTTTTTTTTTCGTTCAAACGAAAACGCCACAATATGTCCATACTATTTATTCCCTTTATATCCTGTGCTGTTAATTGATCTCTTTGTTTTACTCCTTTTAATTAAATTATTTATCCTTATTTTTCTTCGTTCAGATCAAACAATATATTGAATTGTATATAATTGAAATCAATTTAAATATATGTATTCAATAAATAATCATAATCAATACAATGCAATATAAGTGATCATTAATTTTGGATATATAAAAAATATTGAGTTCTATATATATAATGAAAATTATATTACACACATATATATATATATATATATATATATATATATATATATATCATATTGAAAATAATTTGATTAAAAAATAAAAATCCATATGTTTGAAAATAAATAAACCATGATTGATTTATCGAATAATTCGTCCAATAAAATAAAATTTTCAATTTTGTGATCGTTATTCTTTTGCATTTTTTTTTTTATATATATATATATATATATATAGAAACACACACACACACACACACACACACGTATTACAAATATATTCGATTGCTAAAGAAGATTAGAAATTATTTTAAAATTCCAACAAAATTATTTCTGACCGAAGGCAATAAAAAGAAAAGAAAAAAAAAAATAGAAAGAAGAAAAGAAGCAAGAAATAAAAAGAAAAAAGAAAAAGAAAAAAGAAATAGAAGAAATAAAAGAAACAAACGAACAAAAAAACAAAATAAAAAAAGAAGAAGGGAAAAGAATACGTGCCAGATCGCACGAGGTTTCTTACACAAACGTGCGCAAAGTCACATACAAACACACACACATACAAAGGATACAGAGGCACATATGAATACGGAAAACAGAGACAGGACAGACAGAGATCACGCGTGTTTCTCTATCTAAACGATTACGTAGGAGCCTGGAGAATACGCGAAACCCTCTCGTCGATCGACCTTCGTTCATTCTCAGAAGAGATTTCAACCGGCACGTACTTAATATCCGGCCACGCGCAGCATTTAATCGAGCCACGCGTATCCTCACGATCACGATATCGATCGAGATATTAATAAAAAAAAAAAGAAAAAAAAAAGAAGAGAGCATTCAAAAGAAAAGAAAACATTTTTTTTTCTACATAACCTCAAAAAACAATCGACGAACAAATTTTCACGAAAAATATCATTACATTGACGTAAATAATTTCATATTTTTTAATATTTCCAATTATTATTATCGTCAATGTTTCTATAATTGTTTTTTTTTATTAAATAAAGAGGACAAAAAGAAAGAATGAGAGAGAGAGAGAGAGAGAGAGAGAGAGAGATGATTGATAAAGAAATATATTACTCGATAAATTATAATAAAACTATATATATATATAAGAAGATACGACTACTAACTCTCTCTCTTTTACTCTCTCTTTCTCTCTCTTTCTCTTTATCTCTCTCTATTTCTTTGACTTTCTTCTTTAACGTATAACAAGTTATAACTTTCTCGTAATCCGCCATATTTATATCGGTTATACATATTAATGGCGGCCATTTATATAAAAGAATTTACAACGGTACCATTTAGAACGGTCATTAGAACGTAGAAATCAAATTTTCTAAAGAATCTTACGACACTTATTTTTAATCGTCATTATAACATCAATATATAATACGTATATCCATTTATTTTATTTATCAAAGGACGACATTCATTTATTTATTTGTTTGTTTATTTGTTTGTTTATTTATTCTTTCGTTCTTTTTTTTTTTTCATTTAACCTTATTTTTAATATTCTTTCTTTCGTTTTTATTCTAACAAATATCATAATATTTAATACTTAATGAGATAATATTTAATATAATTAAGTGTTATGCTTATATAACACCTAACAAACATATCAAATACACACACACATATATATATATATATAAATATAAATTGATAAAATCGCTAACGTTGATCGATTATGCGACGATTAATGCGAATTATTAATTGTATCATATTTAATGATATTTTCGAAATTCGAATAATGCAAATAAAAGAACGAAGAAAAAGAAAAAGAAAAAGAAAGAAAATTAGATGACGTTGATAATAATAATAATAATAATAATAATAATAATAATAATAATAATAATAATAATAATGATAACGATGACAATGATAATGACGATGATACGATGACGTTCTTCTTGTAGCGCCAGTATCATTTACGTAATCGATCTGTTAATACTATTCTAACGAGACTAATTACCAATTAGCTAATAGGATTACGGTAGTGCTTGATGTATAAGCTATGGTAATGAAAAGAAATAACCAGAGAGAGAGAGAGAGAGAGAGAGAGAGAGAGAGAGAGAGAGAGAGAGAGAGAGAGAGAGAGAAATAAGAGAAGATACATTTGATATATACAATTACGTCAGAATCTTTTCTTAGTACTATAATGTTAAATAGAAAAGGATAGATAGATAGATAGATAGATAGATAGATAAAAAGAGAGAGAGAGAGAGAGAGAGAGAGAGAGAGAGAGAAAGAGATTCGAATCGATGAAAAAGAGGGAATAGAACGATTTATTATGTTGCCCGATTAAATTTATGCTCATCTGATTAAATTCCAAAATGTCCGGACTCGAACGAAACCGCTCTTGGATCTTTCCCTTTTCTCTCTCTCTCTCTCTCTCTCTCTCTCCTCTCTCCTCTCTCTATCTATATATATATATATATATATATATATATATATGTATATATATATATATATATATATATATATATATATCTTTCTCTCTTTTACTAAAAGAAGAAAGCGTATCTCGTAGCAAATTAGCGTTGATCTCGGTTCGGGTTAAGTGGGAACTAAAAACTTTAACGAGGACAAATAACTGTTGAGGTTGATGCATAGTCCCTACACCCGTTACTCTTGTTGTCGCTTTAAGACGTTGATTAGATCCGAAAGTTATGGGACCCGAAGAAGAGATTTCACGACTCTCAGATCGTAATCCGAACGTGACCGTGAAGAGAAAAAAAGAAGAACCAAATCTGAGACGTGCGACATTCTGAACTGGAAAATTAAAAAAGAAAGAAAGAAAGAAGGGAAGAAAGAAAGAAAGAAAGAAAGAAAGAAAGAAAGAAAGAGCAAAAATAAAGGAAAACAAAAGGAAAGAACAAACCTTAAATTAGTACCCAAAAAAGAAATTTATTACGAATGATTTCATGATGTCTAATGAACACCCTTATCATTCAATCCCTATTCATCCCTTTCTATATCTCACCATTCCTTTTCTTGTTTCTTTGTCACGTTACTTTCAACGACATTGACGAGAAAATTTTTCTTTTATCAAGTATGTATATATATATATATATATATATATATATATATATATATATATATATATACGCATATCAATGGATATCGAATACCATGATAATCATTTTTACGTAAATTGATTTATATAAATCATAACAAATAATATTCCAACGTTTTAATTACATTGCATAGTCCTTTCTTATCGTTATTAGAAATGGCGATTATTTTCTCATTACAAAGTATATGAATTTTCTAAGAAAACTATACAATAAATAAGTACAATAGTTTTATCTTGTAAGATATAATCGATCTATATATAGTATTTTTTTTTCTTTCTTTTTTTTTTTTTTTCTTACAAATCTTTACGAATGATTTATATAATTCAAAATACCAATTATTCTGCAGTTATTTTCTTTTTTGTTCTTCCTTCCCCCTCCTCCCTATGCTACCCCATAAGTTTTGCAAATATTTTTATCCTTTACAATATATATACATATATATATATATATATATATACAACAATTATCCATACCGAAAGAGATCTATATATATATATTGCATACATTTCCATACATATATATATATATATATATATATACACATGCTGTCGTTCAATTCGATGCAGAACGTGATTCGAGGCGACTGAGTTAGGAGTGTCAAGAAGAAGAGGCCACTAACCCGAGGTTATGTCACGACGGAGAGGCTCGAAGTGTCGCTTGCCTTGTGCCTTTTGCTTCTTCTTCTTCTTCTTATTTTTATTCTTCATCTTCTTCTTCTTCTTCGTCGTCGTCGTCGTCGTCGTCGTCGTCGTCGTCGTCGTCGTCGTCGTCGTAGTCGTCGTCGTCGGAGACACGGACACTCCTTCTTCTCATGTCGGATGTAGAGAACGAAACCGAAAATAGAAGAGCCTGTTGACGATTCTAACTCGTGTGTGCGGACTGTGTTCTCTTACAATGAACCCATACTAACCAACACCCTCCCCCCTTCTCCTCCTCCTCCTCCTTCTTCTTCTCCTCCGTTAACAACCATCCCACCTTCCCTTCTCACTGCCATTCTTTCTTAATTATATTACATATATCACAGTTGTAATAATATTTTCACTCTTAATTGATTATCACCGATAAATCCATTTTAACAGTTTCTTTCTTTCTTTCTGTCTGTCTTTTCTCTGTCTTTTCTCTGTCTTTTTTTTTTTTTCTTCTCTCTCTTTCTGAGAACGAAACAAACTTAACCCCCCACCCTACCCCATCCCGACCCTATCCAATCTCTCTCTTTAACATATTTATATAACACAAAATTACAAAGACTTTCCTTTCGAGATTAATTTTCCATTATCATCGCAATGAATATTATCGTAAAAAACGAATGTTACAATAATTCATATTAAAAATGATAGATCATTGTAATATATAAAAAAAGATTTGATTATATTCGATCGAATCGTTCGACCGATCGATACGTTCCTTCGATCGATTATTCGATCGGGTTCATTGATATCCATTAATACCATTAATCCAAATGATCGATCTACTGTGGAATGTGAACGAACAAATGTGAGATCTTTAATATGAACATTAAAACGAGGGGCCAAGGGCCAGGGATGGGATGGAGTGGGCTGGGGGGTGGAGGGGAGGAGGTATATACATTATGACGGAGGACATATTGTCGGGGGGGGAGTGGGAGGTGGGAGAGGAGCGTATGAAGAGAAAGATGCATTAAAAGACAAAAAGAAGAAAAAACATAAAAAATAAAGCAATAACCCAAAGAAGAAGAATAAGAAAAGAATGATAATAGGAAAATACGTAATAATATAATAAAGAAATTAAAAAGGATGTTTGTGATATAAATTTAAACGAGTTTAAGAATAATTTTCTCGATCGTCGTCTTGTGGGTATCCTGGAAAGGTCTCGACAAAAGCTCTCTCTCTCTCTCTCTCTCTCTCTCTCTCTCTCTTTCTGTTTCTCTTTCACTCTCGTTCTCTCTCATCGAGTATTCGAGTATTTCGTGCTAGACGTTGGAACGATGCCCGGGATGAATTTGGACGGACTAATTGAAGAAGTTCCGCGCTCCGGAATTCGAGTTTTACTTCAACTCTACTATTACTTCAACTAAGATTTAAGATATAACTCCGAGAGGGAAGATCGTGTCTTCAGTTCTTCTTAGATAATAATTTAATAATAGAATTATATAATATAATGATGAATAATACGATGGTTTGCTTGCTTTTTAAATCATCCCCCTCATCCCCCTCATCCCCCTCATCCCCCTCATCCCCCTCCAAACGGCCTCACCCGTTCCATGCCAAAATCCATCACATCTCTTTTCCCTTCTCGAAAGCCAAAAAAAAAAAAAAAAAGAAAAGAAAAGAAAAAGACAGAAAAAAAATAAAAAAAGAAAAGAAAAAGAAATAAAAACGTTCACATTCTAAAAGCGATCATTTATAAGTCGAATGTATTCTTTCTTTCGTTTCTTTCTTTTTCTTTTTTTCTTTTTTTTTCTTTTTCTCTCTTTTTTCGTTCTTGTTCTTTTTTTCTCTTTTTTTTCTTTTTTCCCCACTTTGTGTGTGTGTGTGTGTGTGTGTAAGAGAGAGAGAGAGACAGAGAGAGAAAGAGAGACAGGGAGAGAAATTTTTCAAAAGTTTTGGAATATTCTTTTAAACGAATTTTTCTTTTTTTTCTTTTCAAGCTCCCGCAATTTTCCTTCGACTCACAAGTCGAGTGAAAAAAAAAAAAAAAAGAAAAGAACGTAAATAAGTGACATGTGAGTTTTTTTTTTTTACGAATCTGTAACGAAAAATAAATTTCTTACTTTTCCCTACAAAATTTCTTAAGAGCTTGCAAAATATTAATCTTCTATTTTAATCGATCTCATTAAATTAATAATATCTAAGCTTTAAAATTAATTCTTTTATATTATCTTAAGCAAAGGTTATCAGCCTAAAAATTTTACTATCTGAATGAATAGAAAAAATGAGAAGAGAAAAGAGAAATAAGAGGAAAAGAAAAGCGAATAAAATAATAACAACAAAAACAACAACAACAACAAAAATGACAACAATAATTATAATAAAAAGGTACAACAATTATACATTGATTGTTCATATCGTTCGACAGATAAATATTTTCGTCCTATTAGAAACTAACTTACGATATAATTCAATTATATAAAATTCCAATTGATATCTATTTAATATAGATAAATATCTAAAAGAAATACGAAAACAGTATGAAAAATTCATACTGATCGTGTAGATTGAATTTGATCGTAGAGGCAGCGATAAAGATAGAAGGAAATAACGTAAAGGCGAATAAAGAAGAGAAAGAGAGAGAAAGAGGGAGAGAAAAAGAGAGAGAGAGAGAGAGAGAGAGAGAGAGAGAGAGAGAGAAAGATAGAAAAGGACAGACAAACAGAGAAAGAGAAAGAGAAAGAGAGAGTGAGAGAGAAAGGGGTTTTTACAGACATTGAAAAGGAGTAGGAGTAGTAATGTAGTAGTAGTAGTAGTAGTAGTATTACTAGTAGTAGTAGTAGTAGTAGTATTACTAGTAGTAGTAGTAGTAGTAGGAGGAGGAGGAGGAGAAGAAGTAGAAGAAAGAGGATAAGGAGGATGAGAGGAGGATGAGAAGGATGAAGAGGAGTAGGAGGAGTAGGAGGAAACGTAGTGATAAATCGTCGTTCGCGTGGTCTCTTTGCTCGGGGTAATTTGTGCCGCTAAAGGTCCGCCGGCTAACATAATTCTTTTTGGTAGGCGCCTATGGAAACAACAACGGACACGTGAAACACGCGTGTCCCCCCCTGCCCCCCGCCACCTCACCCCTCAACCCTTTAACGCTTGCATGTATGTATGTATGTTGGTAGATACATAAATACGACGATCGAGTTTCGAAAGATATTTCGAAGGAGGAGTAAGGTTGTGTTTAGTAATAGCTTTACCTCTAAGATGTCCTCTCTCTCTCTCTCTCTCTCTTTTGTGGTATAAAGAAAGAGAAAGAAAGAGAAAGAAAGAGAGAGAGAACTATAAAAATTCCAAGCGTGATTTAGCAGCCGATAGGCCGACGCTAAATCGGTACTCGGTACCACCACAGTGTAATTAATTAACTGGATAAAGGAGTCTCCGTTTCTCGCAAACTGACTTAATGGTGTCCCATGACCGCTGCAAATCCATCGGCAGTTAAGTTCGTTCGGTAAGAAAGGAAATAAGGGAATAAGGAAATAAGGAAGAAAGGAAAGAAAGGAAAGAAAGAAAGAGAGAAAGAAAGAAAGGAAGGAAGGAAGGAAGGAAAACAAGAGGAGGAGGAGGAGGAGGAGGAGGAGGAGGAGGAGGAGGAGGTGGTAGTGGAGATGGAGGAGATGGTGATGGTGTTGGTGGTCTTCTACCATTTGGAATATTTCGAGATACACCGGTGAGAGACACCAGTAGTGTAGTAGAAAAAGAAAAAAAGGAAAAAGGGAAATACAAAAAGGAAAAAACAACGATTACGACGACGACGAAGAAGAAGAAGATGAAGAGGAGGAGCAGGAGGAGGAGGACGAGGACGAGGAGGAGGACGAGGAGAAGGAGGAGGATTACATGCTCATGGAACGCGTGGTTACACACGTAGAAAGATCGTTTCCGTCAGAAATTCTATCCAATCCTCACCCTCACTCATACCCTCCTCACTACCCTCAACTTTAACTTTATCCTCATCCTCACCCTCATCCTCAGTTACACACCCTCAACCCCACATCTTTCACACTCTTTTGCTTCGTAAGCAATGTCAGTGGAATCCGACGATGTTAGTACGACGATTTGTTTTTCGTGGAATTTAACGAATACGGGAAGAAAATAAAACTGTTCAAAGGGACATCAAACGTTCAACGTAGAAGTATGAAAAAGGTTTCATAACTAAATTTCGCGATATGATTTATATTCGCCTTAAAGGATATTTTTACATTTTTTTAAAAACAAATTTTATGATATTTGTGTTTAATGGGAATATATCGTTAATGTAAATTAAACGTAAGCGACATTAAAAAAAAAAACCAAAAAAAAATAAAAAAAAAAAAAAAGGATCAAGGTTTATTCGTCATTTCTCTGATTTAAGCATTTAAAATACAATTCTTTTTTTTTGATCTGATAGAATCGATTAAAAAAAAAAAAACAGAAAAAAAAAACAGAAAAAAGAAAAAAGAAAACGAAGAAAAGGTATACAGGAGTTTATTCAAAGGCACCAATTGAATTGTAAAAAATATTATTAACAACCCTGTAATTTAACATAAATATATATATATATATATATATATATATATATACATATATATATATATATATATATATATGTGTGTGTGTATATATAAATCGAATAAGAATAAATAAATCGTGTAAGGAATATAAATTATATTTTGATGATTTAATTGATACGATAATATTATTATTTATAATAATTAGAAATTCAATGAAAGAAGGAGTAATCTTCCAGATAGTTACGGAGTGAGGTTTATAAAGAGGGAAAGGAAAATCAATAAAAATTCCTGACGTCTTATTTCCATTCTGAGTAAAACTCGAATAGTACAACACCCTAAACGGTCTGTCATGGAATCACCGTTGGCGGCGGTTTTCTTGAAGCTCGGCCAAGACTAATATTGGGGAAAAGACAAGAAAAAGGTATTAATGTTACGAAAAGGTTATTCGAATGACGGTGATGAGAGGGGTGAAGGGTGAAGAGACAGACAGAGGGAGATACACAGAGACAGAGAGACAGAGAGACAGAGAGAGACAGAGAGAGAGACAGAGAGAGAGAGAGAGAGAGGTCAAGAGGAAGAGGAAGATGGTTAAAAGGAGAATGATGAGTGGGTGAGAAAGGAAAGGGGAAGAGTGAGAAGGGGTAAAGAAAAGATGGAGTAGATGGAAGAGTTTCGAGAAGGTTAAAGGAAAAGGAAAGAGAAAGAGAAGGAATGGGAAGGAATCCTTTTTCTTTTTTTACCTATACAAGAATGAACTTCTCTGAAAGTGGACGGTGACAACAACACCACAGACCACTGTCGTTATACCACCATCACCAACCACCACCATCACCACTACTACCACCATCACCATTACAACCATTACTACCACCACCAACACCATTACCATCACCATCGCCAACACCATCAAAAGCAAGAGTTAAGGTGAACCGCAATAAACGCTGATTTAGAGGGCGTATCAGCACAGCTGAGACCGAGCCAACACCGAGAATCTTATGACGCATGGCGACGTTTGCCTGTATTTTTGTTATTCCCTTTCTCTCTTCCCTTTTCTCTTCTCTTTCTCATGAAAAGAAAAAAGATAAAGAGAGAGAGAGAGAGAGGGAGAGAGAATTCAAAGTTAAACCATACTATCTTCTCGGAGACCGTGAAACCGAAGACGAGCAATTACCTCCGAGTCCAAAGGCCGACTTTGAAAAGCACGTCCTTGCTAATTAACGAAGATGACAACGAAATAGAAAGAAATATCGCACCAGACGATATTCTATTCACGGAATGTGATACCATCGGTCCTTCTTTTTTTTTCTTTTTTTCTTTTTTCTTTTCATTTTTCATTTAACTATATTATTTCATTAATTAACAACAATAGAAAGAAATGAAGATTAAGAATATAGATAGAGAACAAGATGGATAGAGAAAAGACAAAGAGAGAAATAGATAGATAGAGAAGATGGGTCAAAGTTTAAGACAAAAGTGCAACACTCATCGTATATAATCGAACGATAATAATCTTATGAACGAGTAATTTGCCTGGTTTCTCTTCAAAGTATTATAAAAAGATTCACGTGAGAGGATACTTCCCCTACCCCCGCCCCAACCCCCCTTTCCCTTTGCCTCATCTTATCCTTACTTACTTTCTACTCCGCCCCATCTTGACTTACCCTGGCCCACCCCCAGAAACCGCCTGCTATATATATATATATATATATATATATATATATATATATATATATATATATGTACGTGCTCTTGTAACCACCAATGTTAACCAAAGTTAACCAAAGTATCTCTCGTGAGAGGATTTTGATCGAGGGGATTATTTTTTTTTTCATTTCTTTTTTTCTTTTTCTCTTTCTCTTCTGACCTCTTTCTTCTCTTTTGTTTTTTCTTTCTTTATTTTTTCTTTTTTTTTTTTTTTTTTTTACTTTTTCTTCTTCTCTCTTTTCCTCTTTTCTCACAGAAAAAGGGACGCGATATCGGCTCTTCAACGATTTAATCTCTCGAAGATTGTAATGTGGTATGATGGAATGGGCAAAAGAGGGTGTAAGAAGGGAGAGAGAGAGAGAGAGGGGGGGGGGAGGGAGGGGGCCACAAAAAATTATTGTTCGATCCTTACGTCCGAGAGAAAAGTTTTTCTTTCTTTCTTTCTTTCTTTCTTTCTTTCTTTCTTTCTTTCTTTTCTTTTCTTTTTTTCTTTTTTCTTTTTCTTCTTTTTCTTTCTTTTTTTTTCAACCGATAAGAATGATTTAGTCACTTCGAGTTGTTCAAGATATTTTCATTTGTATCTTGATCCTCGTTAGGGGATCACGATGTGTCCATTTGGATCGGGTGTCTATCTTTTTTCCCCTTGGGATTGATAAATTATTATTGATATATCTTTGGACTTTTTTTCTGTGTTTTTTTCTTTTTTCTTTTTTTTTCTTTTCTTTCTTTTTTTCCCCTTTTCCTTTCTTCCTTCCTCTCTTACTTTCTTTCTTTCTTCGACAACGACGTCGTTATTATACAAACTAATATAAGATAATCATTCCGATCCATATGAAAGACAAACTCTCTCTCTCTCTCTCTCTAATAAGAAAAGGAAAAGAAAGTCCTAAGAAAAAAAAAAAAACAGAAAAAAAAGAAAGGTGTAAAGAAAGAAAGAAAAAGGTAGAAAAAAAAAGAACAATGTCACTTTACTCGACAAAGAGTAAAAAAAAAAAAAAAAAAAAAAAAAAGAACCAGAATAAAGGAAGAAAGAAAGAAAGATAAAAAAAAAGGAAGGAAACGGTGATAAACTAGGAGAAGGGTGAGGGGGTAACAAATTCAAATTGCAATAAGGACGTTGCCCATTCTTCGTTTTCGTACCTCGACGGGATACCCAATCGAATCAAGGTAAAGAGAAAAACAAAAACAAAAACGAACAAAAAAGAAGAAAAAGCAGAAAGGCGGGGGGGGGGGGGGGGAGAAAGAAAGAAGGAAAGAAAGAAAGGGGAAAGAAAAAAAAAAAAAGAAGGAAACGAAATACAATACCGTAAAGCGAGAGATCATTTTTCAGTTTTGCAAAAATAAAACATCCCTTCCATGCGGATTATGACATTATCGAGAATAATCGATGGCGCCGGGACAATTTTTGGGTGGCTTCCTGCCGACGGCCGGCGACCCTTTTCTAAGGATCTTGATTTATCGAAGAAAGCATAGGGTATACCTCAGCAGTACACACACACACATACACACACATATATATATATACACACATACACATTCAGACACGTACTTCGGTATTCCCTTACCTTCTTCAGTACGATGTACAGGAACGTTTCGCTACGGGAACGTTTTGTACCGGGAAGATTTTGTAAAATGATGTATGATCATTCGAGCGTTCAACGAGACAACAAGAGGCCAAGAGGGAAGAGAGATAGTGGTAGGAGGACCCGAAGAGGAAGGGGAGGGTGGAGGATGGTGGGGAAAGTTAAGATGAGGTGCTAGGTGGGGGGAGGGGGAGAGATGGCGAGGGGATAGGCAGGGAGGGAGGAGGAGTAGGATGGTGGGATGGAGAGAAGAATGAAGGAGGATGGATGAAGTTGAGGAGAGAGAGAGAGAGAGAGAGAGGAACAAAAACCAAAAAGAATTTTATGAAGATCACCACTAAACGCGTTTGTTCAACAAATTTTCTTATACTTCTCTTGTTATCCTTTCTTTTGTCTTTCTCTCTCTCTCTCTCTCTCTCTCTCTCTTTTTTTCTTTTTTTTTTTTTTCTTTTTTTTATACTTCGTTTTATTTCTCTTTTATCCTTTTTATTCCTTCTCTCAACGATAAATCCAAAAGATATGGATAATTTGAGATTTTAACTGGTTCGACGAGATTTTTGAAAAAATCTCTCTCTCTCTCTCTCTCTATCTATCTTTATCTTTTTCTCTGTCTCTCTTGCTCTTTCATCTTTTACAAATTGTACTCTGTAAATCGTACGTTGTAACATAGCAACGATCAACTAGTTTCATCTCTACTTCCCTCTTATCCTTCGTTACTCCCACGTTAAGTCTGAGAGTTACGTTCTCGTATACTCCATAGGTGAAATAGACTACAGAAACGATCTATAAAATCCTCAACGTGACTATATACATATACATATATACTTATGTACATATATACAAATATATATATATATATATATATATATATATATATATATGTATATGTATATAAGCGTTTGAAACGTATATATCACAAGCTCATAAAACTTGTAAAACGAGTGATCCTTAAGAAAATTACTATGATGGTCTTCAGGTGAATATTTATATATATGTCAAATATATGTAGACACACACACACACACAAATACATATATGTATATATATATATATATATATATATATATATATATATATATATATATAAGGTGGAAATATTTCGATTGGTTATATCGACCAATAGAATATAAAGATTTTATTATCGTCACAAGTTATTATTACCAATTAAAAATTTAAGAAAATATCTATATTTGTTTAAACTTGAAGATATCATTAAGACTATGGTTTAATGTATTTATATTATTAAGTTAAATTATATATTGTAGTTTAAGTATTATAACATCTATAACTCATGCGTTATCTATGAGTCGTCGTAAAATGTCGAGAATCATTTCATCCTCCTTAGATATATATTTATTGTTTTCTATATTTATTTGAAAAGAGGTTATCGTAGTAATAATGTACGTCCAGTAAGATTTTCTACGATATCTTTCAACGCTTATTTATTTCTCTTATAAATCTTTTAAAATCACGAGCTGTCTGTCCGTCTGTCTGTCTGTCCTGTCAGTCAGTCAGTCATTCAGTCAGTCAGTTTAATTATCTCGAAACATTAATATAATACTCTTGGTGGTGCGTATATACTTTCGAAATTTTTTTCATTCTTTCTTTCTTTTTCTTTTTTTTTGTTTTGTTGAGAAACAAAATAAAAAAAATATTTACTTGATCAGAGTATATAATTATTCTATCTATATTTTGAACGGGAGGGGGCGGAGTAGTCGAACGTTGTAGGGGGCGTGGGGGATACACCTATTCAATTCTGATGACATCTTTTTTAATATAATCCTATGCACTCCAACCCCCCTTTCATATTTCCTCATATCTCTCCTCCCATCTACTCCCATCAAATTCTTTCAAATAATGTATTATATCGTTATAACAATTATTCGTCTATTAAGATATTCGAAAACAAATATATCGTAATAGGTTAGGTTTCGATTTGATCGTACGAAAAGAATTGAACAATGTTTATTCTCTAATCTAATTGGAACATTGAATTCTTTATAAAAGAAACGTAAACGTCGTCAGCGATTGATAAATATTTTCCGTATTAGCGGAAGGACTTATTTGTCACTGATCGAATTAGTTTTGCGATTTGTGCGAGGAAAAGAAAGAAAGAATAAAAATAGCAAAAAAGAAAAAACAAAAAAGAAAAAATAAAAAAAAGAGAAAAAAGAAAGAGAAAAGAAAAGAAAACACTCGTTCAGAGAGAGAGAGAAGGGATTCATGAAAAAGGGGAAAAACAATTTTACGATTTTACGAGGTTTACGAGGTTTACAAGACGTGAGAACGAATCAAGGGATTCCCTCGGCTTGTCCTCCCCTCCCCCCGCCACCCCACTCACCCACCCACTCCTCACTGCCATTTAGAAACTTTTCTTCGAAAGTTGTCCATCCTGATTCATTATGGACGATATGAGGTATACGTGAATATGTTTCGTATCGATTGAAACAAAAACAAAAAAAAAAGAACTTTTTTTAATCCCGACAATAATGAACACACAAAGTATCAAACGAATAATTAAATATTTAAAATTATATCCCTAGAAATAATAGCCTAATAATAATAATAATAATAATAATAATAATAATAATAATAATAATAATAATAATAATAATAATAATAATAGGGAAACTTTTGAGGTTATAATGAAATCTTAATGGATCAATGAATACGAAAGAATATAAATCTGAGGACAGATGTTATTATTATTAAGCGATACCCGCAGATGGGATTCGTCAGAAAAGTAACGTGATATTGAAAGGTTCTCTCTGATATTTTTCCACGTTCGTTCGTTCTTCATGCGTCTGTCCCATGAGGATAGGAAAGAAGGGATACGAGAGGTTATGTTAACCGCAGAGACAATGAGAATACGGTCCTACAATCTAACTTCCGTTGCTCTTTTTCATGGATTTTCAAGAGACAAGCGAAAAAAAAAGAAAGAAAAGAAGAGAGAGAGAGAGAGAGATAGAGAGAGAGAACAAAAAAAAAGAAAAAACAATATATATATATATATATATGTAGTCGGAGTAGAGTTGGTTGGTTGCTTGATGGGGCCTGGTAATCCTTAAATGGGTCCCAAAAAGCGACCTCGAATAACAGCGGCCTCGTTTTACGGATATCAGCTTTCCGTGATTTCTAAGCTATTCTTTTCTCTTTTTCTTTCCTTTCTCTTTCTTTCTTTCTTTCTTTTTTTTTTTTTTCTTTTTTCCTGATGTTTATCTGCTAACTCTGCTGGCGAATTCTATGAGCTATACAAAAAGAGAGAGAGAGAGAGAGAGAGAGAGAGAGAGAGAGAGAGAGAGAGAGAGAGAGAGAATGCTGGTTAGCGTAAGAGGACTACTCACTACCGGTCCTTTTTTTGTAACTTGGGATCGACAGATGTTACAGCAAAGTAGTAGTCCTCCTCCTCATCCTCCTCCTCCCGTTGCTATATATGCTATTGCTGCATGCTGTTGTTTTCTTCCCGCAGACCGAGAATCCTAATGGATTCGCACGATTATCCGGGCAAAAAGGGAAAGAAAGAAAGAAAGAAAGAAAGAAAGAAAGAGGATCATAACCATTCGAGTGGGATTAGGAGGGGATAGACTAGAGAAGAGTACTACGGTAGGAAGAGGATCGGGATAAAAAGGGGGTAGAGGGGAAGAGGAGGAGGAGGAGGAGGAGGAGGAGGAGGAAAAAAAGGGAGGTTCGCGTGTGCGTCAGCCGGTCTGTGATTTCCTGTGGTCTAACAGTTTTCTGCGGTTTCGATACATTTCCCCATTTTATCAGAATGTTTTATATGTACATATATATATATATATATATATATATATATATATATATATATATATACATATATCTTTCTCATACTAAAGTCATTCACATTTACATACACACACACATACATGTACATACGGATTTATATATATGTACGAGCGAGTGTTTTATTATTTTAAAAACGTTGGTCGGAGTAATTTGCAACATATATTCTTACTGCTATCATATTCTTCACGTTTGATGGTCAATCAAGTTATTGGGATTGTATTAGAGATTGTTAAGAGATGGGGGGAGGGGAGAGAGATAGCGAGGAGGAGAGTGATAGACGGATGAAGATATATTTTCTAGGAATATCTCTTGGTATGCAATCACGATATATATACGTATATTTTTTTTTTTACTACTAACATGCTTGTATATGTAAGTGTTTGTGGTGTATATATATATATATATATATATATATATATATATATATACACCACAATTAGTATGTGTATGTGCGTCCGTACGCCTGATACTATTTTCTTTTTGTACTTCGAACACAATTTCTGTCGAAAATTCTATTCTGTTTTTTTAAAAAAAAAAAAAAAGGAAAGAAAAAAATAAATAAATAAATAAATAAATTAACAACAACAATATCATATCAATTGATTGACATTAAATATTCGTCATTATCAGCGATTGTTATACAAATAAAAAAAAAAAAAACAGAAAAGAAAAGAAAAAAGAAAAAGAAAAAGAAAAAGATGGAAAAAATGTGCTGCATTAAACGAAATAAAAAAATAATAATAATAATAATAGTAATAATAATAATAATAATAATAAAAAGAGAGAAAAAGAAAGGAAGAAATAAAAGAGGAAGAAAAAAGGAAGGAAGGGAAAAAAAAAAGAAAAGAACGAATAAAGAAAAAAGAATATAAGTAACTAAAACGATAACGTTATATTGAAGAGCGCGTTCTCGGCTTGACATTAGGTTCAGTCCGCGGCAGATATCGAGACTCGAAATTACGGTCAGCCTGATAAGGAATGCAATTGAGTAGAGAATCTTTCTGTCGTTTACGAAACGACAGAAACTGGCTTCATTGAAGTCAACTGGCGAATGAAACGAAACTAAACTAAACTAAACAGTATTAAAGTAAACTAAAAACGAGGCCAACGAAATAATACTGATAGGTGGGTGGTGGTTATTTGAATAGCGTGAGAAGGTAGAACGAAGAATGTAAGAGAACAAAAAAAGAAAAAAGAAAAAAAGAAGAAAGAAGAAAGAAAATACAGAAAAAGAAGGGAAAGGAAAGGATAATAACAAAAAGAGAAAAAAGAAAAAAGAAAACAAAGAAAAAGAAAAGAAAAGGAAAAAATGAAAATAAAATAGACAACAAAAGAGTAACGCGAACAATAGCATCATAATTATCATAGTACCTCGGGTTATCTGATTGAACACACAAATCCCACGTATTCTTCACTTATTTTTCACGCCCACTTCATATAGAGAACACGTGAATCATATAATATGTATATACGTCGTCTGTATTTGCGTAAGGTCCTCATATGAGTATGACTTCAATATGGTGAGGGGTGGGAGGGGGGGGGAAGTCAATGAATTCGAACAACATTATCGTTAAAGAAAAATAGAAAAATAATAATGTTACCAATGTTTATTAACGTACGTGACTTTTCTATGATCGAGTCTGTCGTATATTATCGTTTCTATACATTTCCTTTTCTTTTCTTTTTTTTCTCATTCATAGGTAAAAGTAAAAAAAGGAAAAAGGAGCATGAAATAAAAAGAATTATTACAAGGCTACGAGAAGTCTTTACGAGAAAGTAGTTTGTATTATAAAAATTTGTCTTTCTTTCTTTCTCTCTTTTTTTTTCTGTTTCTTTTTTTTTTTTTTTTCTTTTCTTTCTTTCCTTCTTCAAAAGAAAATCTTGAATCGCATTTAGAAACTTTTGAAACACCCTATATACGTACGTATATGAAACATATAGTATATACTTATATTATAAATTATATATATATACTATATATACACACACACATATATATATATATATATATGTATATACGTATGATAGATAATATATACCAAAGCTAATTAACACAGAATAGTAACTAGAAACTAAACTACTACATATGTAGAAAGGAAAGAGCGATCATTGACATCGCGTGCGCGCTTACATTTATGTTTGTGTTGGCTTAATGATGATAACGTTTCATCTTTACTCTATCCACGTGTATGTGCTGCACGTATACGTATATTATAGTATTCAATCATGAAAGAAAGTTTTACACATGTATATAAATATATACAATACACATATATGCATAACATATAGAGTGGACATGTGATATCTCAAAGAAGTACTTTTGAAGCAATTTCTCTAAATAGAAATGATACAGGAAATAAATAGATCAAAAACTAACTAATCTGAATATTAATCGAAAGTAATTGCCTTTACGGTTAATTGAAAAAAAAAAAAAAAAAAAGAAAAAAAAAAATTAATTAAAACATTCTAATAACATTCGTAATAATCAAATTTTCAATAACAAATCGCGAAGAACGATCGCGATAAAGTTCAATAAATATATAAATATAAATCTTTAAAATCCTTCGAGAATAATAAAACTTCTTGAGAACTTACTGGATAGGTTTCTTCGTCAAATGAAAAAAAAAAAAAAAAAAAAAAAAAAAAAAAAAAAAAAATATAGAAAAAGAAAAAAATATTTCCTTGATCTATAAAAAATATCTGTTAAAATTTCTCTTCTTATTTGCGAATTTCACGAGAGTGTATCTAAAGAAAAAAAAAAAAAAAAAAAAAAAAAACACAAAAAGAAGAAAAAATATTTTTCCAGAATCTTATGGAACCCCAGAGGTTTCTCTACCCGGACCTTACGTACATGCATTGGTCGACACCATTATTTTTGATCGGAATAAGTCAGTAGAGGTTATCTGAATCCTCTCCTCTCTCCCTCTCCCCACTCCGTCTCTCTCTCTCTCTCTCTCTCTCTTTCTTACCCTCTCATTCCCTTTCTCATTCTCTCTTTATGGCTCTTTTTTATTTCCACTTCTTTAACTACTGCGTAGGTGTAGATGTCTTACTTCTTCCCTTCGAAGGATGAGAAGGATGAGGCTGAGTAGGAGGAGAGAGATAGAGAGAGAGGAGAGAGAGAGAGAGAGAGAGAGAGAGAGAGAGAGAGAGAGAGAGAGAGAGAAAGGTTAACGCGCACATTATGTCAATGGAGAACAGGGCCGAATTTATCGGTCAGGGCCCTCGGGATAGAAGAAGATACGTTTTTTTGGTATAGTATGTAAATTGAAAAGTGGCCTGGCTGGCCTATGGGAAGCCAAAAAGAGAAAGAAAGAAAGAAAGAAAGAAAGAAAGAAAGAAAGAGAATGGTATAAAAGGGGCAAAGGAAGCCGTTTGTTTAGTCGCCTGCATATAGGGGTGGAGTTAGAAACGACTTAATCTTGATAATTAATGCCTTCTACGTGACTCCAATGATTGGTTAGGATACTTAATTATTTATTTTTCATATTATAGTCCCATAGTCTTTCTCACTCACTCACTCAGGGGGGGGTCCACTATCTCTCTCTCTCTCTCTCTCTCTCTCTCTCTCTCTCTCTCTCTCTCTCTCTCTCTCTTTTTCTCTCTTTGAATTTCTTAACATGAGATGACTGCCCTGTTGATAGCTCGATAGATCCAAAGTGACGATGCAAGATATCCATATATTGATTTTCTTTTTCTTTTTCCTTTTCTTTCTTTTCTTCTCTCTCTCTCTTTTTCCCCTTTCAAAAACCCTTTAAGGGGTCTGTCATTCATCAACGATGAGACATTATCTAAGAGAGATTGATAACTATCTTTGATAGAAGCTGATACATACACGCGTAGACTTATATGTACATACGTATATACATTCATAAAGAGAGAGAGAGAGAGAGAGAGAGAGAGAGAGAAAGAGAGAGAAAGAGAGAGAGAAAGAGAGATTTTTAACAACGACGATGACGATGATGATGTGTATCGTTTTGAATCTGTACAGACGTGGCACCGTTTAACACGCTAGCCAGAGCCGCCGAAAAGAAAGTGAAACCAGTTTTCTGACTTATGTATATTCATACAGAGAAACAGAGAGACAGAAGAGATAAAGAAAGACAGACAGACAGAGAGAGAGAGAGAGAGAGAGAGAGAGAGAGAGAGTGAGAGTGAGTGAAAGAGAAAGACAGAAAGAGTGAGTGAATCTTTCATCATCATCATCATCATCATCATCATCATCATCATCATCATCATCATCTCACTTTAACGTTGGAACAGTCGTCACCGTCGTACCACGAGGAGACGGTTCTTCGCTCTTTGAAATCTCTATTTCTTTTTCTTTTTATATATTTATCTTTTATTTTATTTTATTTCTTTTTTAAAGGTTTACAGTAGGTGTGGTATGACGTGGTGGGGGGGGGGGATGCGGGAGATTATGTTGATAGGAGAGGAGAATTATTTTACTGCAAAAGGTTTTCAGGCCGCGGCCCAATTTCTGTTCACGGAGAACAACGATGATCACAGACACATGTCAGTCGATATATATTCGCTGAACCCTTCCTCTGAACTTCC
>NC_060974.1:3504002-3521502 GCF_910589235.1 Vespa crabro
TCTCGCGGCTTACTCGTGAACGTTAAGCGCGGGACATTTGCCCGTCTCAATTAACATTAGTTAGCATCCGACTAATGCGGAAATTGCGCGCTCTCAGAGGACATTAAGTGGTATAAACGGCCGTTAACGTTTGCCACGACATTTGCTTTTTATAAAAAGGGAGGGGACAGGGGGAGAGTTTAGCGAATGGCTAAAGGCAAGTAGCATAAGAAAGAAAACGAAAGGGCGGACTTGAACAGAGAGAGAGAGAGAGAGAGAGAGAGAGAGAGAGAGAGAGAGAGAGAGTGGAAAGAGGTGGGTTGGTCGATGGGAACTATAACTTAGAAAGAAGAAATCTCTTCTTTGAACGAATTCTCTTCTTTGAAGAAATTATTCTTCCATGAAAGAGAAAGAAAAATTTACGTATAAGATATGATAGCATTTTTATCCAATCAATTAAATAAAACGTTTCATTCTCTACGATCGTATTCTTTTTTAAATGGATATATATATATATATATGTGTGTGTGTGTGTGTGTGTGTGTATGCATTTGTATATGCATTTAAACAATTTATAGAAAAAAATGTTTGACGCAATACGTTTAATGATATTCATTAAAATCTTTATCAATCTATGGAAAACAATTATTCTAGATATTAATCATTCTACTAATTGTATTTATAGTAATAATTCAAGATAAATGAAAAACTTGTATCCTCCTAATGTATGAAGTTTACTGAGGGATTCGATTAAAAAAATAATCTAACACCTGAAATGAAAGAGTTTTCTTCGTTTTGTTGTTGTTACGAGAAAAAAAACAAAACGAAAAAAAAAAAAAAGAAAAGAAAAGAAAAGAAAATAGAAAAGAAAGAACCAAAAAAAAACCAAAAAAAAAAAAGAAAAAAAAAAAAAAGAAATTGGTAAAACGACCGAGGCATAACAATTGAGAGGTCGTCTGATGCACGTGCAAAGCAATTCGTGACCGGTATAACCTTAACAATGTGATAATAATTGAAATCGTTATCATAAAGTATAAAATGGATTTAAAAGATTCATCGTTAATGAAAATCTTGAAACGAATTATACGCTAGGGATAATGAATTTTTCGAACGAATTAAATCCTCGGATGATAATTTGAAATAGATTAGACAGAAGAACGAACGAGAGAACTAGAGAGAGAGAGAGAGAGAGAGAGAGAGAGAGAGAGAGAGAGAGAGAGAGAGAGACATATGAGGGTTAGAACGTCAGAGGGTTAAAATTACAATCCAGTATATAATGACAGATCTTAGTGAATCATAGGTTGGTTGGCTCTATCAGGTAGTAATAGTTATCTATCCGACATATTTATCGCTCTATTAGTTGCTAGAGAAAAGCAACAGCTTGAGGGGTTGGTAGGAATGGGGAGGGGGATTTGTAGGGGGACATCGGGGGGACCCTATACGCAGAAACGGTAGGTAGGTAGATAGATAGATAGCTGTGTATATTATATACATATATATATATATATATATATATATATATATATATATATATATATGTATATATGTGCATATGTCGATAAAAGTAAAGGACGATTGAGAGGAATGCATAGAAGTGAGCAAGCGCGAGAGAGAGAGAGAGAGAGAGGACAGTGTGGGAGAGAGAGATACACACACGGAAATAAGCTAAAGGAGATTAAAGTACGAGAGAGAGAGAGAGAGAGAGAGAGAGAGAATAGATAGAAATTCAAACGGTCGAATAGATAGACCCGTTGGAATTACGTTTCTAGGCGAGCATAGAACAGATAAGAGATTATCCCGTTCGTTGTTGTTGGGTTAACTCGCGTCGTCTCAGAGTTACTTTGTTCGTTTAAAACAGTGTTTCCCAACATTGAGAATGTTATCATTATTATAGACCTCTTGTTCGGGGAATAATTTGAATAGTTTTTTTTTTTTTTTCGGGTAGAGTTACGTTTAAATGGGGGATGTTAAAATGGACAATTAGAAAATCATATTAGGATTCGTCATATTATCGCTAAATATACAAGTCAACAACAATGTTATACATGTTGGACGATTAATCGAACGATCACTGACTTTACTGACGACAGAGAGAGAAAGAGAAAGAGAGAGAGAGAGAGAGAGAGAGAGAGAGAGAGAGAGAGAGAGAGAGAGAGAGAGAGAGGGAGGGGAAACAAAAACACAGAACTTGGTTGAGTTTTTGAACTCGTTGGACGAGTTATTCGAAATCTTTTGAGGACAGACATGCTGAAGTACGAATCCTATAGAAAACAAAATAAAAGAGAACAAAAAAAAAAAATAAAGAAAGAAAGAATTGGGAAACACTGTATTATACTGGATTTTCCCATTACCATTGGTCTCTCATTATTATCGGGACTTAAAGTCTTTCTACATTAAGAAACATTTTGCAGATATAATACTGCAAGCGCTGTAGTATATATATATATATATATATATATATATATATATAATTTTTTTGTTTATTTTCTTTATTCAAGAGTAAAAGACTATCCGGTTTCTTATTCTCAATACTATCTCTATCTTATTCCTTCTCTTTTCCACCTACGATGAAATTCCAAGACAGGAGGATGACATCGCAAAAGGCATGCCGCACTAATTGGGTTACACCGTTTAACCTGACCGCGTTTTGTTATACGAGGAAGAAGAGGGAGAGAATAAGACGGGGCAACCTTACCTCCTATCCCTCACCTCCCGACCTCCATAGTATCACCCTTTTTGGAATTTCAAATGGGGCATATAGCAGCCCCCGGTTTCGATTTGGCTCTGAAGAAGAGGATCGGTTCTGTGTTCACTTCTATTGTTTCGAAAGTTAAAGAGATGCTGCCCACAGAATCCATTGGTGGATAAGAGCAGTCCAACCAACAAACCAACCAACCAACCAACCAACCAACCGGCTTCTCTCATTCTCTTTCTCTCTCACTCTCTGTCTATCTATCTTTCTCTTTCTCTGTCTTTCGTCTCGACGTCCAAGGATTCATGAATTCGTGTGGTGCAGGTTATAAATAATTCATAGGCGCCATGAATTATATCGAATTCTCGTTTAAGATCTTCTCTCTCTTTCTCTCTCTTTATCTGTCCTCTGTCTCTGTCTCTGTCTATGTCCCTGTTGTAACCGTTTGTGTTTCTCATGCCGCTACGTGACACGTACCAGTATTTCCGAAGAGCGTTGTTCGATCGCGCGATCCGACATTTGTTAAACTCACCTAGATTCTCGCCCTTTCATGAGAGAAAGAGAGACAGAGAGAGAGACAGAGAGAGATATATATATATATAGAGAGAAAGGGACACTCATCGATATTATCCCATGGGGTGAGAGAGAACCTGCTCGCACTACAGGGAAACTTGTTTCTACGATCACTCATTCTTTCTTTCTCATTCACTTACTCTCTCTCTCTCTCTCTCTCTCTCTCTCTCTCTCTCTCTCTCTATCTCTTTTTTTTTCTTTCTTTAGTCTACGAGTCAAGTTGGACCGTCTATGTTTTCCATCTTCTTCGTCTCCAACGATGACGACATTAATGACAATGGCAATGACAAGATCGAACTCACCAGCAACTCTTTCTCTTTCTCTCTCTCTCTCGCTCTCTCTTTCTCTATCTATCTATCTATCTATCTATATCTATCTCTTTCTATCTCCTTCTATCTCTATCTCTCTCTTTCTCTCGGAAAGAACGTTTTATAGTTTAGCCGAGTATGCTCATTGATCTATTACTACGATTGACAGTTTCCGTACGTATCAGGCATGCTCATATAACGGGTGTACATATTCTAACGATAAAAGCAAGCCGATTTTCTTTCGAAAAAGAGAAAGAAAGTAATAGAGGGTGGGGGAGAAAGGAAAAAAAAAAAGAAAAAAAGAGCAAGAACAATTAATAGCAAATCAAAAGCTCTTGCCTTTTGAAATAACTTCGTCTTATACATTATTGGTCTTTCTTTCTTTCTTTCTTTTTCTTTTTTTTTTTTCTCTTTTTTTCCTTTCATTTTTCATATTGTTCCAATCGAGTGAAATACTTTGATAAGAAAGAATTTTTATCATGGATCATTCGTTAAATTCGATTGAATCGTAATTATAATTGATCGTATATTACGTTATAATATTATCGAAAAGAGATTGAAGGAATTAAATTTTTTTTAATTCATTTTTAATATTAAAGTAATTCTCTCGACTTTAGGTCAGTTTAGATTTTTTAAACGCATACACACACACACACACACACACATATATATATATATATATATAACGCAGAGTATAATCTTTAATCCGCATCGTAAAAAAATATATTTATTAGGACTATACATAGACGAAAGCTATTAAAGAAAGTTTCGCGGATTAAGTTAGATCAATTTCCTAATATCTCCCCATCCTACGACTATTTCTCATAGGTCGGATGGACTTTTAGCACCCACCCTATATAATCTTTAATCCGCAACCGGCAACTTCTTTATTAGGACTATTATAAAAACCAGGACACATAGTTTCCCACGACTATGATAGATCATAAAGATCTCTATCCTCACTCTTCCACTCTTACTCAAGGATTTCGCGATCTTTAAAATAAGTATGTGTACGCAAATGAAAGGAGGAATTTTGTTTCTTCTTCTTTTTTTTCTTTTTTTGTTTTCCTAAATTAAATTCCAATTTCCAATCAACAAATTTTACCTACCGAAAATCATTTCACTTTTTCCCCATTTAAAAGAATAATTCTTAAAAATGTTCACTCGTGAATCAATCGAAATAATTTAAGTTGGATCGACAAGGCCCTCACCCATCACACAACAGCCCCCCGCCCCCACCATCCCTCTAAAATCATTCAATCCTCATCATTGATTTGTTTATCGATACTCTAACAATAAAAATCAAGACAAATTGATTGTCCACGATTAATAAAGATCACAAATGTACATTCAGAAATCAATTAATTGAAACGATTCCACCATATCACGAGGATCTAATTAAGTGCTCACGTTAAAGTCCATAATCGTTTATTCATAAAGTTAAATGTCCAATTTCCGAAGATTGGTAAAATCGATTGGCAAATGAATCGATTATAAGATTGGTATGACGAAAGGATAAAAATAAAAGGAAAAAAAAAAAAAAAAAAAGAAAAAAAAGAAAGAAAGAACAAAAAATGCCAATTGGCAGTCAATGGGACATTAAGTAAGCAGGAGGAGGAATGAGAAGGAGGAGGAGAAAAAGGAGGGGGGAGGGAGGGAAGGAGAGAGAGAAGAGGATACCCTAAAGAGTTAAAAACGTGCTTAGCGTTCCAGCTAAAACGTTCCTGCGGCGTTCCTTCCGCGTCTGGGGATCCAAGCACACCAGGCAAACTCGCAGACATTTGAATTTATTAGCGGTATATTTCGACCACCCAAGTAAAACAAGCCGTTCACGTAGCTGCTGCTGCTTCTTCACGAGGCCGAGTTTTCGAAGAGAGAGAGAGAGAGAGAGAGAGAGAGAGAGAGAAAGAGAGAGCTATGACGAGTGAGAAAGAGATAGAGATAGAGAAAGAGATAGAGGTATAGAGAAATAGAGAGATGGAGAGAGAGAGAGAGAGAGAGAGAAGAGAGAGAAGAGAGGAAGAAGAAGAAGAAGAAGAAGAAAGCGTTCTATAGGTCAACTTAGAATAGAATCGAAGTCGAGCCGACGCGTTCCTCCGCGTTCCACTATCGTCCCACCACACGTCTCTCATCCTCTCTTAGCAGAGCACCGAATCTAATAGACGCATGCGTATTAACATCGTTGCTTCTTAACAAGTTTGACTAACAAGCATTAGATTAGACCTTTCGTATGTACAATGTAGACTGTATGTATGGAATGAATAATTTTAATAAGAACGTGTATATAGTATACATATGTATATACGATATTTATACATGTATACATGTATATGTATGTACGTATGTATATGTTCAAGTATACATATATGTGTGTCTGTCTGTGTCTGTCTGTCTGTGTGTTTGTGTGTGTGTGTGTATGCGCGCAAGAGTGTATTACTTAAGAATTATCAAGCGTGGGTAAGAGATGACAGGTCGAGAGGTCACGCTCGAGGAACTTGCTAGATGTCGGCTGCTTTAAATAGTACAAGTAATAGGAAGAGAAAGAGAGAGAGAAATAGAGAGTTAGATAGAGATAGAGAGAGAGAGAGAGAGAGAGAACGCATTAGGGTAGAGGAATGAATGGAGTCTCGAAGCGACAAGGTCAGCGAAAAGAAAAGTCAATGAGTGATTTGTCTGCCAAGCAACAACATCGGCTAAACATCATTGAGTACCTCTCTACCGCACTGTGGTTTTACCTGTGCAATAACAGTATGATCACTTATAACAGGTAGGGGGTCCCCCGTGATCATGTTAACTTATTCTTTATATGTTTGACCCTATGCCGCAAGTTCTTCTTACGAAGAAAATAGGAAGGAGTTCGTTTTCTATTTTTGAAGAAAATCAAATGGATATAAAATGGAAGAAAACAGTAGAAAAGATAAAAATCAAAAGATAAGGAGAAATATAAAAATCGAAACAAGATTTATATCTTACTATTATAGACACTATCGATCTTTCTAACTATCTTGAGTTAACGAGTTATAAACCCCTGCCAAGCAAGATTTCAAACTTTTATCTCTGATATTAAATAAATGATTTTCAATCTCTTTCGTCAAACGTTATTTGTTGGTTGGGTTTAAGTTAGGTGCGACGAGAGTTGGACTAAAGGAAGACAAAATAAAAGAGAGAGAAAGAGACAAAAAGAAAAATCTGTTAAGTCAGAGAACCGCATTGCGATATCTAATATGCGATCGGGATCGATATTCTTTACCGATATCGATCGCACTTTCCCATCCCCCTCTTTACCTTACCCAAGTCACCATAGGAGTTAAAGATACGATTGTAGTTTGGTTAGGAATTGTTATGGGGAGAGATCAGAAAACAAAAACTTTAAGACAAGTCGTCCAGCAATGATTGTAAATCCTTCCTAAAGGATCGAGTTAGGAGAGCGATCGATCATGTGCCTAACCTCGGACGACCCAATGGCTAACCCCAGATCTCTTTGGGGTCGTACCCCAAGTCGTCTCCCTCTTCTTTTTTCCTCTTTTTTTTCTTCTCTTCTTCTTCTTCTTCATCTGCTTCTTCTTCCTGATCCACAGGACAAGTATACATATATATATATATATATGTATATATATATGTATATATATATGTATATATATATATATATATATATATATATGCATACGTATGATATAGGAATGAATGAGAGAGATAGAGATAGATAGATAGATAGAGAAACGATCGAACGTCACACGTCGCGACGCGTCAGCTCGAACGTTCCGCAGACGGCCACCCAACGTGTCACCTTCCCCCCTCCCCGTTGCTCCCTCCCCCTCCCCCTGTATCCCCCACCCCTCTTATGTTAACCAAGGAGTGACTCGAGCTAGCGAGTCGAACGAACGAGCGAGCGACCGTGCGAGAGAGAGAGAGAGAGAGAGAGAGAGAGAGAGAGAGAGAACACCGAGCGAACAACCACCCTCCTCCCCGCTGACCTCTACCATCACCCCCTCGTCGTCCCATTATAATACCCCAGTTGGCCTCCTCAGCTTCTTACATTCCTTCGGGTTGTTATATAACGAAGCGTAACTAAGAAGTGCCGCTGTTTTAATGCCTACAACTTAGGCTCGATTCTCTTATAAGCGATAAAGCTTTATACAAATATATATATATATATATATATATATATATATATACTGTTAGAAATATGTTACGTTTAGAATTTGCTGTTAATCGCAGCAATAGAAGCATTAACAGCAACAGTAACAGAAGTAGTAATAGCAATAGCAATAGCAATAGCAATAGGAGGAGGAGCAGCAACAGCAATAGTCAGAGTTTAAATGATGAGTAGTTAAGAGTAGGAGTAGAAAGAGGAGGAGAAGGAGGAGAAAGAGGAACCTTTCTTATCAGCACTTTGCCCTCGAGCGTAAACTTTTTTACTTCTTCTTCTTCTTCTTCTTCTTCTTCTTCTTCTTCCGGTTGGCCAACCGCGAACTATAAATAGCCCTTGCTATAAAACGCGTGCAGTGCGTACGTGCGTAGGTATATATGTATATATATATATGTGTGTGTGTGTGTGTGTGTATATATACAGGACAGATGTATGTATATAACACAGGTAGACAGATAGACAGACAGACAAACATATATACGTATGTACGTTCTCACTTTTTTTTTTTTTTATCTCTGTCTATTAATTTATCCGTACGTCTGTCTGTCTGTCTGTCTGTCTGTCTGTCCGTCTGTCCGTATGTATGTCCATATGTCTATCCTTTCTTTTTCTCTTTTTCCCAATGATTTCTCCGAAGTTCTTGCGATATTTGTGAACAGTACAGTATACTATAGCAGAGAGCCCACCATAGCCCATCATCACAGCACACCATATCTTTCCTCCTCTCTCCTCACCCACCCCGCCCAACCTCTCCCGGCCACCTCTCATTCCCCATCCTATCCGATAGCGCTAACAGAACGCTTACGTATTCGTTCGCTTTGGTTATATTTGACGAAGTTTAATTATTTATGGGGAAGATCGTAAAATTGTTAGACTGGACGACTTCGTAGAAAGCATTAATTCGACATAGATATACATACATAAACACTCGCCCATACCCCATCATCCATTACGTACTTACATTTTATGTACACATATATATATATATATATATATATATATATATATATATATATATATATATATATATATATATGTACGTATGTATGTGTGTATGTATGTATGTACAGGTTGAGTCAATAACTATTAAAACATCTCAAATATCTTTGTTATTTTTTATTTCAAGGAGAGAGAGAGAGAGAGAGAGAGAGAGAGAGAGTGAGAAAGAGAGGGGGTGAGGCTAAGAAAATTAAAAAAAAAAAAGAAAAAAGGCAAATAAAAAATTGCTCACCACGGACTATACACGATTCTTTCAATAGACTTTGAAAATGTTCAGCGGGAAAGGAATTTTGTTACTAGAGATTTTCTTTCTTTCGTCTTTTTTGTCTTTTCTTTTCTTTTTTTTTTTTTTTTTTTATACCAATCTCTCAAGGTCATCGGTATTTCTCTCTTTCTCTCTCTCTCACTCTTCTTTTTTCTTTTTTCCTTCGAAATCTTACGACTTTTCAATCTCTTTCTTTCTTTCTTTCTTTTTTCTCTTTCGTACGAAACGTATCCTCGTGCCAACGTAGAATAAAATAAAAAAAAAAAGAGAGAAAAGAAAAGATAATATTACAAGTGGAACGTCAAAGTTAAAAAAAAAAAAAAAAAAGAAAAAAAATCAGTTAGATTATTTCTCCGGCGAGATGTTTTTTAGGGGTGAAACGAGACAAAACAAAACAAAACAAAACAAAAAAAAGAAAAAAAGGAAAAAGAAAAAAAAAGAAAGAAAAGAAAAGGAGGGTGGGGGGGAAAAGGAAAAAAAGATCGTCCCTCTCATTGACACGTAACGATTACGACCATAACTTTTTTTCCTTTTCCTTTCCCTTTTTTTTTTTTTTTTTATTTTATTTTCCTCGCGTTTCTTTTTCTTTCATCTATTTTTCCCCCTTTTTCTTGTTTCTCTCGATTTCGAAATTAGAACAAAAAAAAACAAAAAAAAAAAAATGTACGACGAGAAAAGAGAGAAATAACGATTGTAGGAAGGATTTATAAAAAGGGATAAGGTGGGTTTCAAGAGATGGATACGATTATATTCATGGGTCCATATATTTTCTCTTTTCTCTTTTCTTTTTGTCGCAAACGTACACCTACAAACGAATTATCACGTTCTGTAACTCACACTTGTAATGATAATAGTTACATTGACTCTCACCCTATACATATATACACAAACCTATATATATATATATATATATATATATTTTACATATATTTATCACGAATCCGTAATCAGTTACGAATGAACATTCCGACGTATCCAAAGGCAAACCGGTGTATTTAATCGAAACACTAACTCATAATAAGTCATCCAGACGTATATATGTATCTCTTTCGCAGTAAAAGCGAATCAGATAAACCCCCTCTTACTCTTCACATATCCCCCATATCCCGCGAACCTTAAACTCCCATCTCCCTTTACCTGTCCTTCCTTCCTCCCCAACCCCATCTCCCTATTTAACCCTCTACCCATTTACCATCACTTCATCACTTAATCACGAAACGTGTGATCGCCGTGAAACTCTCTCTCTCTCTCTCTCTCTCTCTCTCTCTCTCTCTCTCTCTCTCTCTCTCTCTCTCTCTTAAATATCGTCGTCTTTCATATGTACATAACGTTGACTCTCTCGATCGAATCGTGAAGGTGAAGTAAACAAGCAAAAAGAGAAAAAAAGAAAGAGAGAAGAGGCAGAAAAACAAAATAAGAGAAAAAGAAAGAATTAAAAGAAGAAGAAGAAGAAGAAAAAAAGAAAGAAAGAAAGAAAAAATGTTTAAGGAATTCAAAAGATTCGCGATCATGCGAAATCGATGAAGAGAGAGTACTATATTGAGAATCCGGTATCCGGTCGTAATACCTTTGGTATACATGAAATACACGATCGGAAGAAGAGGAAGAGAAAAATAAAGGAAAGAAGGAAGGGAGAAAAAGAAAAAAAAAAAAGAAAAAAAAAGAAAAAGAAATAAACGAGACCGACGAGTTTTATCTGCTTGTATTTATAAGTGATCATCCCACCGGGGAATCCTGGGGTGGGAGGGAGGGAGGGATATTTTTAATAAAATTAATTTGCAACTTTGACAACTTTTATCTCGGCCCTTTACGACGTTGACGATATTGTCAATGATTTCATTTGCTTTGATCGCAAACTTTAATTCACATTAATTCGCACGGCAATTAAGGTGGATATATGCAAATGTACGGTCTTTATCTTTCATAAAATTATTCCCGACATTTTCTTTTCTCTCCTCTCTCTCTTTTTTCTTTCTTTTTTTCTTTTTTTTTTTTTGCCCTTCTTTTCCTTCTTTGTTCGGTTCATCCTCTCCCTCCCTCCCTCTCTCTCTCTCTCTCTCTCTCTCTCTCTCTCTCTCTATTTTCCTCTCTTTTTATTTTTTCTTTCTTTCTTTCTTTTTTTTTCTTTTTTGGTTCTTTTTTCTCTCTTTTTTTTTTATTTTTTCTTAAGCTAAGAAAAAAGTCTCTCTAAATATGTTTCGATTGATAACCACGCCTCCTTCTACCTCACACGTTGTTCCAACAAATTTTAATTAATAGATACATTTAATTTTAATTAATAAATTTTTCATTTTATTACAGAATCCCAAAAGTCAAAATCAATGACGAGATGTTTCTATTTGTATTGGTCTTTCATCTAAACTATTAATATATAAATGATTTCTAAAATTAACGTCCATTTTTATCATAAAATTGTTCCGTGAAAGATCTATGCTATATATATATATATATATATATATATATATATATATATATATATATTGCGTTGTGTATAACGTTGCAATGAAGTTGGGTCCTACTTGTTGGGCCCGACCGTGACCACCGGGTATCCGATCGGGTTGATCGCGTGACAGTTTTAAAGGTAAATAAATTCAAGCACGTAAGGCCGAGTAAATTCTCATTTGCGATTTGGTGTATTCCCTTATAACTGATTGCAACCCGGTTTTATCGAGCGATATAAATAAATGAACGAATGAGAAATTTTAATAAAAGAGATAAAAAAAAAAAAAGTAAATAAATAAATAAATAAATAAATAAATAAAAAAGAGAATCTCTCTCTCTCTCTCTCTCTCTCTCTCTCTTTTGGTTTTAATATTCGTACTTTTCCTCTTTACTTTTTCTCGAATCGTTTACTTAAATAAATTTTCTCACGACATATCGATTTCGTATATTGGCGATACGAGAGAGCTGATTGAAAGAAAGAAAGAAAAAAGAAAAAGAAAAGAAAAGAAAAAAAGGGAAAGAAAAAGAAAACAAAAAATGACTTAGGACTTATGCATAAATCCGAGTTATATTTTCTTTTTATTCACTTTTTCTACCTCTTATTTTTTCATTTTTTTTTTTTTTTCTTTTCTTCCAGATCAGACGACAATAATAACAACGACGTGAACGATCGAGAAACCGGGACGATCGATAAAATCAATAAGAGTGAGTGAGAGAGAGAGAAAGAGAGAGAGAGAGAGAGAGAGAATCGTTTAACCGAAACGAAGATCGATGTTGTCGGCACCTTTGAGCAAACGAAGACTCGACCGAGCTCGATGAAATGTTCTCTGTGTGTATCATAGTATTATATCCTTCTACCCCTCTCTAGCAATCTCAGCACCCTTCCCACCCTCTCTCTCTCTCTCTCTCTTTCTCTCACTCTTTTCTCCGTGGGGGTCGATAAACCTGGTCAGTCCTAATCAGTGCTTCTCGAGTCTCTCATTGGTGGTATCTCTGATACATTATATATATATATATATATATATATATATATATATATATACCCTACCACACCATACCCACCCTCCTCTTCATTCTACTCTACTCCACTCCCTCTTACTCCTCTAACTCCTTTAACTCCTCTCACTTCTCACTCACCATTAACCATCCACTTTTTATTTGTCCGGAGAATGATCTATCGTGGTAATATTGAAAAATGGTCTCCATTTTGGATCATTGCTTCCGACGACGGATCTTAATGAGATATATATATATATATATATATGTATGTATGTATGTATGTATGTGTGTATGCGTGTATACGTATGAAAAAAAATTTTCGACATTATCACGAGAGAATTTTTTGTGCTGATTAAATGTTTAAAATTAAGTGAGAAAGAAACCGTATTAATATTTCGTATTACGGAATATAACAACAATATAGTATAATAATAATAATAATAATATTAAGGAAGCATTTTTATATTCCATCGGATTCCATCCGATGTCGGAAGAAATTAATTAAAATTAAATATTCCTTCTAAGATATTCTAAGAAATTCGATGGGAATGGTTGGTTGAATAGCGGCGACGTGAAAATGATGACAGCAGGAAGAAGAAGAAGAAGAAGAAGAAGAAGAAGAAGAAGAAGAAGAAGAAGAGGAGGAGAAGGAAGAAGAAGAAGAAGAAGAAGAAGAAGAAGAAGAAGATGAAGAAACAAAAACCACAAAAAAAAAGAAAAAAGAAAAAAAACAAGAAAAGAAAGAAAAAAGGAGGGAAGGTAAAAAGAAGAAAGAAAGAAAGAAAGAAAGAAAGAAAAAAAAAAAGGGAGAAAATAAAAAAGAAGGTTATACGCACAGCAAACATTTACTACGATAAAAGCGCCTTAGGCTAAATAATTCTATGCGGAATCTTAAGCGATCGGTTGGATACTATTAGACGGGTGAGGAGGGGTATGACGGGGATGTGGAGATGTGAGGATATGGGAAGGACGAGGATGAGGAGGAGGAGGAATGGAGCGGCTGACGAGGGGAAAAAGTGGGTATATGAAACGTTAGGGAACTTGGTAAAGTTGTAAAAAGTGTGAAACCAGCTAAAAGATACACACTATTCCTCTCTCTCTCTCTCTCTCGTTCTCTCTCTCTCTCTTTATTTCTCGAACGAGACAGAGAGAGAGAGAGAGAGAGAGAGAGAGAGCGTGTGCACGGCGCAGGAAGTGTCCGAGAGGTCGTTAAGTAATTTCCCTGTCGGATTATAGAGGATAGGGATTACGAGGTCTCGACGCTTTAGTATGTTGGTACGGCCCTGCGATAGGTAAGAGAGAGAAAAAAAGAAAAAGAGAAAAAAAGAAAGAAAGAAAGAAAAAAAGAAAAATAAAAAAGAAAAAAAAAGGATAAAATGTAAAGGAAAATATAAAAAGAAAAGGGGAGGGAGGGAGGGAGGGAGGGAGGCGGGGGGGGAGAAAAGAAGAAATATAACACGCTTCCGTGGTATAAGAGACCTACAGAGTCGTAAGGATGGTGTCGTCTACGGTTCGCTGATTCGGGAGTTTCATTCGATATTGGTTAGAGATAAGAAATATGTCCTTGAAATCCTGCGACTGGTTTAATTAAAACTCTCTCTCTCTCTATCTCTTTCTCTCTCTCTCTCTTTATGTGGTGTATCTGTGCACTCATTGGCTCATCCAGTCGTTTATGTCCTGGAAATTGTTTCTTCTCTCTCTCTCTTATGAAAAAAAAAAGTTCTTGTTCTCTCTCTTTTCTTTTTGTTTTTTTTTTTTGTTTTTTTTTTTTTTATATTAAATTCGTCGACGTTCAAAGAGAAAGAAAGAAAAAAAAAAAAAGAACTAGAAGAAGGAACGATTGAGAATATTCGATAAGGACTTGTATTGTTCTCCCCGTCTAATCTCATTCGATCGTTCGAAATGATTTCGTTCATTCCGTTGATTAAAAATCTATTGATATTAGAGATTAAGAAATAATAGAATGGATGCGATCTTGGAAAAATATTCTTGTATCGTCTTTTTTTTTTTTTTTTTTTTTTTATCTTTCTCAACACCTTATGTACACCGATTGGATACGTTGAGACTTATGAAAAAAGGAGTGAATTGTGTATTTAATCCAACCTACCCCCATACCTCACCTCTCCATCCCCAAAAAGAATGGATACAATATTTTGAGATTTGTTATATGTTGACGAGGAGGTTTTGTTGATGGTGATGATCATCGATCGATGGTGTGATTAGTGATATCGAAGTGATAGAACTTCGTGTAGATCTTTGAATTTTTTTTCCTTTTTTTTTTTTTTTTCTAAAAAACTAGAATTTGTAGTCAAGACAAACCAGAACCAGAACTAAACCAGAATCTTCGATTAAAACGAAACGAAATGAAACGAAACGAAACGAAACGGAATGAAATGAAACGAAACGAAAGGAGAAGAAGAAGGTTGAAGAGATGAGGCTGAAGGAGGATAATTCGGTGAGTAACGACTAAGTGCTTTCTCGAATGGTTAACCGCGTAAGAAGCTTAGGAGGTATTCTCGAACACCATGAACGAACAGGTCACACACCATAGAGACGAATGTACGAACGTACGAACGATATATATATATATATATATATATATATAAGCCGTCGGACCATAACAAAGTGATTCTTGATTCCAAGAGAATCTAACAAGAGGAATTGGATTTAGGTATAACTTTCAAACGATTTTCCATGGTCATTTTCTATGGTTAACCCTATAAACTTAAAAAACTGGTGAATATGGTTTATGGGGAAAAAGTCTTGTGGCTTTTATCTTTTAACGGACATTGACTATGGGTTTAACCTTATGAGGAGTGAAATGGGATCGGTCGGGTGAAGATTGGGATTGGGTGGTATAAGGTGGTATGGAGTGGGGTGGGATAGGGTGAGGTGACTTATCGTGGGCGATGACGAGTCCTTTCTTTCAGTTATTGCTTTCTATAAAAGAGAGAGAGAGAGAGAGAGAGGTAGAGAAAGAAAGAAAGAGAAACGAAGAAGAAGAAGAAGAAGATAGAGAATGGATTGTTACGATCTAAGCAGAAGTGCTGACAATGTTACACGGTATTATACTTGATTGATTTAAAGCTATATCAATGATACTGTATCATTGAAAGACGAGATCTTTGGTATTATACCAATTGGTGTAATGACATGTACTTGGATGATATATCATAACGTTTTACTATCTGTTATATTAATATGTTTTATATTGGTATATAACACGTGAGATAGAGATTTATTTTTATATGGAATGGGTTATACCATTTAATAATATTTTTATTAAATATTATTGATAGTTCATTTGCTAGTATTATCGATATTATATAACAAATGTTATTCATAATATTGTCATATCTATAATAATAATAATAATAATAATAATAATAATAATAATAATGATAATATGTAAAAAAGTGTGATACAAAATTAAAGAAAAATTTGACTGAAAAATTTAAAAAGTTAACCAGAGAGAGAGAGAGAGAAAGAGAGAGAGAGATAGAGAGATAGAGAGGTATCTCAAATGCGTGGGCGAATTGGCATATGTCGAGAGGGAATCTTTCTAGTGTCTTTCCTCTCCTCTCCTCTTACCCTTCTGCCCTCTTTCTCTCTCTCCATCACTACCACCACCATCACCACCCTATCACCCTTACTCACTTCTCTTTACTCACTATATCTATCTATCGTACATTTTACTATTTTCATCTCTACTTTGTTCATTCCTTCGTTCGTTCGTTCGTTCGTTCGTTCGTTCGTTCCTTCCTACGTTTCTTAGTCACACGCGATTTCAAATAACATACTAAAACGTTTGGTATTACGTCTTGGTTTCGTTTATTTTCGAAAGCTTCTCAAATATAAGTGGCAAAAAGCCATGGAGCTCAGTGAACTGTTATAGAGTAGTATATAGTACTTCTAAGCAATGAGAAAGAGTTACACAAAGGGATGAGAAGGATGAGAAGCTGAGGAGGAGAAGGAGGAGGAGAAGGAGGAGGAGAAGGAGGAGGAGGAGGAGGAGGAGGTGGTGGAAAATGTTGCTTTTGATGGGAACAGACGAGAACGAGGATGGGATGAAAAGGGGACCGGAGGAGTGTAAGAGAAGAGAGAATGAGAGTGAGTGAGAGAGTAGGGAAATGGGGTTAGGTTAGCTACGGGATGAGAGGAATAAAAAGGGTAGTATAAAATAACGAATAGAGAAAGGAACGTGTTACGAGGAGGTGACGACCCCAAAGTTTATAGAGATATACCAGAATATGTTGCAAGACATATGTATCTCTTACTAGTGGTCGTATATAACTATAGTGGGGCTGAAGGATTGAATCATCATGTCTAACTCCTATCCTATATAACTCCTATCTCTAATTCTATCTATCTATCTATCTATCTATCCATCTATCTATCTATCCATCTATCTATTCATCCATCCAAATGACTCTCTGTTTCTTTATTTTCTTTCTTCTTCTTTCTTTCTTTCTTTCTTTCTTTCTTTTGTTCTTTTTTTTCTTTTCTTTTCTTTTTTTTTTTCTTCTTTAAACGATGATACGAATATATATATATATTATAATAGTATTCCTCTGATTTCGAATTAATTGATCGCGAATTAATTCATGGGCCATGGTAAACGTTAATTTATTACTAAAAAGCATAAATAAAATATTATTGAGTAAATAAATTTAATTAGAGTTTTGAATTGTATCGTTACTTTTCAAAAATGAAACATTGTTCTTATTTCGGAAGGGATAATGAAAAATAAAATAAACAAATGCAAATTGTTATAAACAATATAAATACGCGTGTTTACAAGATTTGATATCTTCACAGTTCACGAGTTACATAGGAAAAAAAAGAGAGAGAGAGAGAGAGAGAGAGAGAGAGAGAGAGAGAGAGAGAGAGAGAGAGAGAGAGATGGAAAGAATGTAAGAGAAATAAAAGTAAAAAACGAAAGAAAGAAAGAAATAAAAAAAACAGGGAACGGAGAAAGAAAAAAAAAAAAAAGTAAAATTATACTAAATCATCGCTTATATCACCTGACCCCTCTCCCTCCCACTCCTTCTTATTTACCTTTTAAATGATTGAAAATCATTCTCTGTCCTCGT
>NC_060974.1:3529002-3539002 GCF_910589235.1 Vespa crabro
TAATGTTTATATCGTTATTATTTCATAGAAAAATAATAGAAATTATTTTCGGGCAAATATCATATTAAATATTATATATTAGAAATGTTATAAGAATTAAAATCTTCTTTTCTTTTTTCTTTTTTTTTTTTTTTTTTTTTTTTTCAAGATCAATATGCTATTTCCTATCTATGATTAATTAATAACAATAATAATAATAATAACAATAATAATAATAATAATAATAATAATAATAATAATAAATGAAAGTTTTTTATAGAATTTTTTTACAAACATATATATATATATATAATTCTAAATTGCAAATTTAAAAGCATCGTGTGTCTGAAAAAATTTCGCAGAGATGATGATGATTTATTTTGTAGCCAAAAAAAAAAAAAGTATCTTTCGAAAACTATTTTTTTTTTTTTTTTTTTTTTCAAATTGACGATCAATCGTGACGATTAGAAAATGTTTCGCGATGATCGTTCGCTGTAATCCTTTTTGTTTTGGCTTGGCGAAAAAAAAAGAAAAAAGAAAAAAGGAAAAAGAGAAGAAAAAGGAAAACAACAAAAAAAAAAAAAGTTGCCGTTAATTTAGCACAAAGGAAACTTTCATTCTGTAATAGTAACCAAAGCTACGAGCCTAGTGCATACTTTGGCATGTGCATTAACGCGTGTTGCCAAATGCAATCGCTTCATCTACATTTCAGAGAGACGTATAGTCAGACTAAAGAGAGAGAGAAAGAGAAAGAGAGAGAGAGAGAGAGAGAGAGAGAGAGAGAGAGAGAGAGAGAGAGAGTATCTACAAATATAACGTTAGAATGTAAGGCGACGATGGAATAATTTTTGTTATTTTCTTTCGTCACGTATGTATCCTCCATTTACATTTCTCAGTTTCTAAATATGTTCTTATTCGTCATTAGTGGATATTTAGAACGTTTTAAATAAATAAATATAATAAATATTATTATTATTATTATTATTATTATTATTATTATTAATATTATTATTAATATTATTGTTGTTGTTATTATAATTATTCTAAAATTTAAATCATCATCATCATCATCATCATCATCATCATCATTATTGTTATTATTATTTACTATTATTATTTATTATGATTATTTTAATATCAATATATATATTTTTTTTTTATATACTTTTATCATTGTCATTATTATCATTATTATTATTATTTATTATCATTATTATTCTTTTATTATATATTATTCAAATATTGTATTATTAATATCTATTATTATAATTATTATTATTATTTATTATTATTTCATTAATATTATTGTATTTATATGTTTATACATTATATACATGTACATTGAAAAGAAAAAAAAAAAAAGAAAGGAAATTTAATTTTCTTAGATATTTTATATAAATACATTATCGTAGTAAATTTGTTTGTATCACTTTCAATTATATATTTTTATATTACGATAGAATAAATAATTTTCCTACTCTCTCTCTCTCTCTCTCTCTCTCTCTCTCTCTCTCTCTCTCTCTCTCTCTCTCTTATACTATCCCTAGCAGCTGCCACGGTAGTGTAATTATTAAGATTTATGATATAATCGTTGCTTAATTAATCAAAAGCACCACGACCTGATTCTGTCCCTAGTGCTTTCAACGAGAGACTTGACAACACACATACACACACACACACACACACACACACACACAGTTATACATTTACTTTCTCTCTCTCTCTCTCTCTTTCTCTTTATCGCAGCTTCAAGCTTCGGCAAAGTACCCGATAGTAAAAGATGAATAATAGCCGAAAAAGTTTACCACATTGATTGATCATATATGAGTTAACCCAAGATCGGATCACTTAAGTGAAGTTTTATTATATACTATCGATATCGATATTATCTATTTACTCTCAACAGTTCTTTACGTCTAAATAATGTATATCACTACTAAGTTGTTATTCGTCGGTTAGTTGCCACGATAAGTTGAGATATATGCACAACTTGGAGCTCCCGTTTTATCGTGGCCGATATTACGTGTCTTCTAACGTTGTACGCCATACGTCTCTTGATTTATGACCTAGCTAGATTCCAAGTGAAACAAAAAAGAAGAGAGAGGCGGGAGGGAAAAAAGAATGGGAAGAAAGAAAAGGAGCAAAAAAAGGGGGAAGGAGAAAAAAATCGAAAACCAAAAAAGAAAAAGAAAAGAGACGCACGTACGCACGTACACATACGTACGCACACGTACGCGATATAGCTCCGACTAATAAATCTCTTCTAACTACTTTGCGAATTTTTTCAAAGTCAGTAGTCATCCAACATGTGCGAGAAAAAGGGACGTACTTACGTAGAGACATTCAGTGAGAATAAGAAAGTGAGAAAATGAAAGTGAGAGAGAGAAAGAAAGAGTGTGTGTGTGTGTGTGTGTGTGTGTGTGTGTGTGTGTGTATGCAGAAAATGAAGTGGCATTCGTAATAGCAATTTGTCAATCACAATAAGATTTCACGATTTAAGGACATCAATTGACCTCGTACAATTCATTATCTTTTATTTCGCACCCTCTATTTTCGAGCACCCTCTCGTCTATCTATCACACTACATTTTCATCCTTCCCCTTTTTCTCACTCATGTTCACCCCAACGACAATACCGTCCTATATCATTTCTATACATATAAAAAGGGTCTGACAAGAGATTTCTATGTTAACAAAATGGATATTCGTCGTAATAGCAATTTGTCAATCTCCAAATAGACGACGTGATTTATAATAAAGGTGACTAGACGAAAGATCAATTGATCCTCGTACAATTCATTAATTCCATTCCAAATCTTTAATTTTCTCAATCCCCTCTTATACGATACTTCACATTTTCATCCTTCTTTCTCTTATTTATATTCACCCCCCCCCGCCCCCAATAAAATTGTCCAATAGAATTTTTTTGTACGATTAAGAAAGAGACGAGAAGAGGATGAATGGCAGAGAGGGATCGTAGGGGGTGTAGGTTGCACGGGGGAGGAAAGTATGATTCGTAAAACAGTAATTATGTGAAAATCCCTCAATTTTATTATCCCTAAGAATTTCACGATCGAACACGTTTCGTGCCAAGGCATTTGTGCCTGACTTATCGTTCAGGTCATTTGATATTTTGACTAAAGAAAAAAAAAAATTAGTGCGTGTACCACCGGTGGTACACGTGGCCACGGAACGCGTTAAGGAGAACTCAAAAAAAAAAAAAAGAAAGAAAGAAAAAAAGGGAATAATTGACTTCGTGCAATTAATTATTCAATTTCGCAATCCCCTTAAAATTGTCAACACCCTATAACCATGTATATCCGATCTCAAGCAAATTCCCTTCTCCCTTATCTCTTCTTTACCTATCTCCCACCGAACCACCCATCCACCCCGTTCATTAATTCCCACTTCATCGTTCTCCTTCTTCCCTTTTCCCCACTTAAGAGAGTTCACCCTACAGCATCGTTCTATACCACTTACACTTGACTTGACTTCGCTAAAGATTTAGGACCGGTCGTGCCGACATTAAGTGGCCTCCCTCTCTCTCTCTCTCTCTCTCTTTCTTTTTCATTTTCTTTTTCTTTTTCCTCTTTCTCTTTCTCTTTTTAACTCTTGACCACAGAGAGTACCAAAGGAATACCAATAACAAGCGTTGCCGCTGTTGCTCTCCCACCGTCCACCGAAGGATCCATCATCGATGCCTTTTGTTCATGGTGGGATCCCCCCTATTAGCCAGCTATCTCGTTCTTACCCTTTTGGGTATACGCCTTGTTCATTTTCTTTTTTCGTTTTTGGATTTTGTTTTTGCTTCTTCTTGTTTCTCCACCTCCTCCTCCTTCTTCTTCTTCTTCCCCTTTTTTTCCTTTTTCTTTTTTCTCTCCTTTTTTCGTTATTATTATTCTTCTACGCGCTTTATCTTATTTTCTTTTGTTTAATGATATATTTTTTCTTTTCTTCTTCTTCTTCTTCTTCTTCTTTTTCTTCTTTTCTTTTACTTTTCTTTTACGTCTTGTCCATGTCTCGAGAGACTGACCACCCGCATTATATGAGCTCCTAGGCTGTTTCTCTCTGGCTATATCTTTCTTGTTCTTGTATGGGGTGGGCCGAAGGTAGGGTAGGGAGGGGGAGGTTGCTTAGTTAGAAAACAAACGGCTGTGATCATTTACTTCTATCGTTATAGTCCTTCCACTTTAATTATACCATTCTCTCTTTTTGGTACCATTGTATAATTAACCTTGTAATATAGTCCATTCGAAGAAAACTTTGGGTGGGCAAAAGGGGTGGGACAAACAGAGATTTTTGATAGGTGAGGTACGAGGAGAAAGAGGGTGGGAAGGAGGGACACTGAGGGACACTGAGGGATGTTAAATATTAAATCATTGAAGTTCAAGACGTTTCCTTTTGTTAATCTCGTCGTTGATAAGTCAACAAAATTTTCTATCCTTATTAAAATAATATTATCGATTTGTTATCGATGGATATAACATAATATAAGTTTTTTCCTTTCCCTTTTTTTGTTATCTTTATCGCTAAATCATTGATCAATGATCGATTATGATCTTTTGAATAATATTCAAGTTTCGTAATAATATCGAATTTCTCATCGTTCAAATAAATAATTCTATCTATCGTATAAAAAATAAATAAATAAATAAATGAGTGAGTAAGTGAATGAATGAATGAATGAATGAATGAATGAATGAATGAATGAATGAATGAAAGATTAAAAAAGGAAAGAAGAACAAAAAGTGATCGTACATATGCATAATCGTACATAGATAATCGAATAGGATCGGATAGGAAAAGATAAAGAAAAAAAAAAAAAAAAAAAAGAAAAAGAAAGAAAAAAAAAAAAGAAAGAAAAGGAAAAAAGAAATATATCGATAATGATGAGGCAAAGGGGTATTAAATTATCGATTCATACAGGATTCCCCCTCCAGTGCTTCGTAACTAACTCGTTACGAAACGATCGAGTTATTCACAACGGGGAGGCACACGCTTCGCGTTACGTGAGATGTAAAATGTATCTCTACCTTACCTATGTAAAAGAGAGAGTGTGTATGTGTATGTGTGTGTGTGTGTGTGTGAGAGAGAGAGAAAGAGAGAGAGAGATCAAAAAAGAAAAAAAAAAGGAAAAAAGAAAAGATGAAGAAGAGGAAAGGAAAACTAAAAAGCTAAAACTGAAAAAAATAAAAAGAAAAAAAAGAAGGAGAAGAAGAAGAAGAAAAAAAAGAGAGGAAGAAAAAATGAAGGAAAAAAAAATTAGTCAGTTAGTCACCGTCGTCCACGTCGACGTTCACGTCTACGTCCAACGTCGTCGTCGTCGTCGTCGTCGTCGTCGTCGTCGTCGTCGTCGTCCTCGTCTTCGTATTTATTAATTTTATGGGATTTTATGGGGAAGGTGGAGCAAAAGAGTCGATGTCGCTTTTGCCTATTCATCATCGGCCATTTCCAAGAGAGTATTCCGGATAATAATTCAGAATTTCATGGGGGTACATCGCAAGAAAGTGTATGAGAGAGAGAAAGATAGACAGACAGATAGATATATAGATAGAAAGAGATATAGATATAGAGATAGAGATAGAGATAGAAATTCTTTAGCATAAAACGAAGGAAGCAGCTGTCGTCGAAGGGCACGAGCGATTTTCTTGCTTCGCCTTTTATATATAAAGAACGAGTAAAATACGTGGGATCGTTTCTATGTTAACGAGAATCCAATTAACAGCATTATATCCTTCTCTCTCTCTCTCTCTCTCTCTCTCTCTCTCTTTTTCCTCCTTTACCTATCCAACACCTCACCCTCCCACCTCGGGCTTCCCGCCCATCGCCCCGGGGAACTCTTTAAACTCGAGTACGAGTGAATCCAAAGTCATGTAACATCTAATGATATTATGTAAAATAATATATAATATAGGTACGTCGCAATTGGATCGTTCTTTTTCCCTTTTTCTTTTTTTTCTTTTTTTTCTTTTTTCTCTTTTTTTTATTCTTTTTTTTCTTTCTTTTCCCTTTCTCTTTTTTTTTTTATTTTCTTTTTTCTCGTTGTTTTGTTTCCGTTTATTCCTCTTCCTCTTTCTTTTCTTCTTCCATAATCAACAATTTATCATTTGACTCATTTTAATAATCGTAATATCTGTAGTATTTCATATTTAGTATTTATAATATATATATATATATATATATGTATGTATGTATGTCTAATTATTATTATTATTATTATTATTATTATTTTGTTGTTGTTGTTTTTCTTTTTTCTTTTCTTCACGTCCTCGACATCCATTATATGCGCGTCTTTAATGAAATACCTCGAAAGAAAGTAATGTTTCTTAAACATATGTATATGCACCATCATATTAGACACCTTGAATGAGAAAAAAAAAAAAAAAAAGAGAGAGAGAGAGATAATGCTAATTTGACAATTTCACGAGTTTATCGTTCGTGCAATCTTATTCGTTTTCTCTTTTGGTATTGCTATTAAGATAAAAGCCAACTAATAAAATTTGTTTCTCATTCGTTTGTGATAGTGATCGCAAATGAAGAGACAGAGATTGAGATTACTGTAAGAGTAAAAGTGATAAAGAGACAGACAGAGAGAGAGAGAGAGAGAGACAGAGAAAGAGAGAGAGAGAGAGTGAGAGATAAAAGACAAAAAAAAGTTGTTCGATAAGATCTTCGATGTAGCTATGTATATATACGTACGTATGTATATATATATATATATATATCGTTAATTATATAAATAAAGAACGAGAACTATTCAATCGAATAATAACATATAATACAGATTATTTAGATTTGTAATATTTTCCAATTCGAATATTTTTTTAATTTGTTTTCGTTTCGATATATACATAACGCATACGAGTACATACGTAAGTACATAGTATACAGATTAACGAACGAAGAGGGAGGGGAATACATTGCTTTTGAAGAGCTCTTCTTTCTTTTTCTTTTTCTTTTTTTTGTTTTTCTTTTCTTTTTTCTTACACTTTTTTCTTTTTTTTCCCCCCTATCGGACTTTCATGAGAAAAGAAAACGTCGATCTTTTAATAAACGCAAATGTTATATCCGTACATTCATGATGGACGATAATCGTTCAATTTAATCGATGATAATTATACGAAGTGTTCATTATAATTTTATTTTCAAATAGATAATCGGATAGCTCTTTTTTTGTTTTTTTTTTTTTAACATCTGAGATAAGTGTAGTCGTAATAGAACTTTATATTCATCTCTACAATGACCTCCATCCCCCACCCCAACTCTTCTTTATCCTGATCATCCCGAATACATATATATATATATATATATATATATATATACATATATGTATATATTTGTATAACCAATAAAAAAAAAAAGATTCAAATTTATATTTTTATTTTTCATTTTCTTTTTTTCTTTTTCCTTTTCTTTTTCTTTTTCGTTCCATTCGATTTATTCGTTTATCCTATGTACGCGTACAAATTTCATAATTATTACAATTAATTCGTCAAACATCAAAGTGCCATAACTCGTTTACCATATAGCGCCGAAACGACGATACGATTTATAATAAATATTATCGTTACACTCGCATCAATATTTTCATAGTATTTTCCAATGATAAAATAAAATATCGATTTTACGTAGAAAATGTTTGAGGATTAAAGAAAGAAAAGAAAAAGAAGAAAAGAAAAGAGAAGATGTAGAAGAGAAGAAAAAAGATAATAGACGAATAGAAAAGGATGAGGAATAAATAAATTAATTGAAAAAAAGAAAAAAAAAAAAAAAAAAGAAGGAAAAAGAAATATCGTCGAAGACGACAAACCTACGACAAATAACGTTAAATATCACGAACAAATTTTTGTCGAAAATTTGTTTTCTTCTCGTTAATATCGATTTTCTGTAATGGAAATTTTCTTCGAAAAAAAATAAAAAATAAATAAATACATATATATATATATATATATATATATATATATATATATATATTTTTTTTTTTTTTCTTAACAGAATCAATTTTAACATCAATGATATTTATCTATTATCTATCATTTATAGACCACCAATGAACTATACTTAAAATATCAATGCAATTAGTTTTACGTACGTAAATGCGTCGCATAAATTGGCGTAGTAAATGATTTAATATTTAAATCGTACTATAATAAAGATCACATTCATCTCCCCCACCCTCTCTCTCTCTCTCTCTCTCTCTGTCTCTTTTCATCCGTCTATAAGCCGATCCCCTTCTATTTCACTTATTCATAATAATTACGTACAATCCTTTTAAAGATTTCCCTTTCGAGTATTATTCTCCTTACTAAATAATGTTTCAACGATCATATCTGTATCATTTAATAATTATCTACTTCGAACAGGAAGGAAGAAAGGACAAAAAAGGCGAATGATAAGTAAAAGAAGAAGAAAGAAGAAAAGGACAAAAGAAAAGAAAAAAAGAAAAAAAGAAAAAAAAAAGGGAAAGAGAACACATACGACTGCGACACGTTAGAAAGGTTCGTGTCGATCTGATAGCGAACGATTAAAATGAAAAATAAAGAAATAAAAGTAATAATTAAATAAAGAAAGAAACAAATAGAAATGTGGATATCAATAAGTTAAATGCAATATTGCAGATATGAAAAGACATAAGTGCGAACGTGCAATTTAAGTGTAATAAGTGTTTAAGTGTAAGCCATGATTTTTTTCTCTTTCTCTCTCTCTCTCTCTCTATTTCTTTAACGATTACATATAAATACTAATTAAATGCAATTCATGTGATAAGCTTAAAGACAAGGTCAGAGGATATTTAAAAAAAAAAGAGAAAAAAAAAAAAGAAAGAAAGAAAGAAAAAGAAAAGAAAAAGGAATGAATGAATTTATTCCTTCTTTTTTTTTCTTCTTCTTCTTCTTCTTTTTGTAATTTTTAAAAATATCACTGCCTTTAAGTATATAATACGTATGAAAGTTGATAAGCTTAGATGGACAAGTTCGAGAGATATTTTTACAAAAAAGTTTCTTTCACCACTTGGTGATTTAATGGATAATAAAAATTTGTTTATTATTATTACTTATTTATTTATTTTTTTTCGTTCTTTTCTTTTCTTTTTTTCAATGTCGCGACATTAATAAAATAAGAACGTCATTGTACGATTTCGTGTAATTGACTTCGTAAGTAACTATAGAGAAAAAGAAAAAGAATTATCTATAGGATTTTCTAATTTTCTAATTTTCTAATTATTTCCTATAGGATTTTATGAAAAAGCGTCACGTGACTTGTATTAATTGAGATAGTCGTGTATTTAATATGTGAAACTTATGGGAAAATATTTGTTCCATTGCAATAATATTGTTATAATTTAAAATAAATTTTTAATGGATATTAAAATGTTAGAATGGAAAGAGTATGCGAAATATATATATATATAAATATTATTATTATTATTATTATTATTATTATTATTATTATTGTTGTTATTGTTATTATTATTATTATTATTATTATTATTATTGTTGTTGTTGTTGTTGTTGTTGTTGTTTAATACAAGAATATTGGAATAGAAATTAGAAAAAAACAATTATGTATACATATATATTATATAATATAGTAATACATATGTATACGTAATATTATAAATTTGTTCATGTTATATAAACTGTTTTTTTTTTATCTAATAATTGCATAAATTATTGTACAATAAATCATTAAAAAAAAAAACAAAAAAAAAATATATATATATATACATAAACATATACATATACAGAATATATCAAATATAAAGATTAAAAAAATGTTCTTATATAGAATAATAATTAATTATATAACTCTCGTAATATTTCGTACGAATTCCACGAAGATTTCTTTCTTTTCTTTTTTTTCTTTTTTTTTTTTTTTGTTTTTTTCATTTTCGTCGAATATACAAGAAACTTAAGATTCTCGAAGGACACTTTTTTCTTCTTTTTGCCTCTCTATTTTCCATTATGATAAAATTAAAATAAAATTCTATTGGAATATGTTGGGAGCAAAAAACAAAAAAAAAA
>NC_060974.1:3549002-3551502 GCF_910589235.1 Vespa crabro
ATATCGTCTCTATCACGATTATTTCTATTTATTTCTATTATCGTTCTTAATTCCGAGATACGAGAAGGATAAACTTTGCCTTTCCTTTTTTCTTCTTCTTCCTTCCTTTCTCTTTTTCTTTCCCTTTTTCTATGTAGTTTTCAACGATTCCATCGTTTCCACCGTGAAAAATTTATTTTCCATGATGATGATGATGACGACGACGAGGACGATGATGACGATAATAATAATGATGGTGATGATGATGATGATGATAATGATGATGACGAAAAGATTTGTTGGATTTTGCAGCCTGACAACTGGCCGCGTATTGCTATGTCTTCGATACTCTCGCATCATTAAGCGTCTTCTACTACTACTACTACTATTACTACTACTATTTACTACGCGTACGTAGAGTAACGTAGAGAGGAGGGCAAACACGTACACGCGCACGTACACACACCGAGAGAAATAAACGCACATAAACGCGCCACATATATATATATATATATATATATATATATGTATATATATATATATATATAGAGAGAGAGACACATACACGCACACGTAAACGATTAAAAAGAGAACAACAGGGGGGGGGGGGATAAATATAAACGGATACACACGCGCGACGGCGGCACACACTAATTATATTTCTTTCTCTCTTTATTCTTCTTCCTCTCTTTTTCTTCGTTATATACGAGATGATTGTTGTGTGTTACACGATTAACGTGTCTTTTATACAAGAAAAGATACCGACACTGAGGGTGGTTGAAAGGATGATAAGAGGTGTCCCGTGTTTGAAGGAGGGTGTCTCTGATCAATTCACCAGCTCCACCACCTCCACCTTCTCCTTCTTCTTCTTTTTCTCTTCTTTTTCTTCTTTCTATCACACGTCAGAACGGTTTGTTCGCGAATATCGGGAACCACGGGATCGGTTTACGAGGTGGCATCACAGATCCTGAACTTTTTCTTTCTCTCTTTCTTTCTTTCTTTCTTAAACTTTCTCTCTCTCTTTCTCTCTTTCTCTCTCTGTCTCTCTCTTACTCTCTCTTACTCTTCCTCGTTCGATCTGCCGCCGGAGGCCGACGTAAGTCCCTCTTTAAACGGTTTTCTCGATGAGTTACCTCGGCTACCGGTCGTTAACGCCGCCGCCGCCGCCGCCGCCGCCGCCGCCGTTGCCGCCGCCGTTGCCGCCGCCGTCGCCGCCGCCGCCGTCACTGCTGTTACTGCTGCCGCCACCGCCGACACTGCCTCCACCGCCGCCGCTGATGCTGATGCTGCCGCCGTTGCCTTCTTCTTCTTCTTCTACTACTACCTACTTCTTCTTCTACTACTTCTTCTTCTTCTTCTTCTTCTACTTCCTTGCAGTATATCCCCCCTCCTCTGACGTACCTTTCTCTCGTGGGGCCCTTTTTAATCAAGACACACCACCGATTACACCAATATATATATATATATATATATGTATATATGTGTTTGTGTGTGTGTGTAGAAAGAGAGAGAAATGTGTGTATATATATATATATATATACTTGACTTTATATAACGGCTTATACTCTCTCTCTCTCTCTCTCTCTTTCTCTTTCTCTCTCTTTCTCTCTCTCTCTCTCTCTTCCTCTCTTTCTCTTTCTTTATCTTTCTCTCTTTCACTCTGTCTGTCCTATTTGTATGTCTGTCTCTTTTTCTCTCTTCTTCTTCTTCTTCTTCTACTTCTTCTACTATTACTACCTACTTCCTCTTCTTCTTTTTTCTCTTGAAAAATGTTTCAAATCGATGACATATTAAATATTTCTCACGTGTTTACACAATTTTCTATCTCTCTATCTCTCTATATCAATGTCATTATTTTTACGATTATTATCGAATAACACGATATAAAGAGCGTGCACGTGTTTATGTTTCTTCTCTTTTTTTTCTTTTTCTTTTTCTTTCCTTTTCTATTCCTTTTCTATTCCTCTCGTTGATTGGTCCTTCGTTATTACGAAAAGAATTTTTGTCTTCGGATGTGCGACGTTGGAACACAAAAACAAAACAAAAAAATAAGCAAAAGAAAAAAAAAAAAAACAATCTATTTAACACCACTAATCCGTCCCGTTATGGTCCTTTTTTTTCTTTTTTTTTTTACTTTACACAGCGAGTCACCTTTACGAATTCCACTTTTATGAATTTGGAGTTCTCCTATTATTTCCTTTATTTTTCATCGTTGTTATTGTCATTGTTGTCACTGTACTTTCCTATACTTTCCTTTTCCTTTTTGTTTCTTTCCTTTCTACCTTAATAACACAATTCAAAAATATTTCAAATCGCCATCGTGCGATCTCTTTTTCTTCTCTCTCTCTCTCTCTCTCTCTCTCACGCTCTCTCTCTCTCTCTCTCTCTCTCTCTCGCTCTCTCTCTTTATCTCTCTCTTTCACGCGCCAAACGCGATCTCGTCTCGATGTTATTACGAAGACTGTTATCAATCACTATTGCATATATATATATATATATGTATATATAATTTATCGTCGTT
>NC_060974.1:3559002-3564002 GCF_910589235.1 Vespa crabro
GAGAGAGAGAGAGAGAGAGAGAGAGGAATAGAAGTTCGTCCGTTTCCATTTTTTCTCTTCTTCCATCTTTCTCTTACTTTTTTTCTTCTCTCTTTCCTTCTTTCTTTCACTCTTTCTCCCTTTCATTTATATTTTTCTTCTTTCTCATATTGTTAATGGACACGCGAGAGAAGACGAGTTACATCGTTCATTTTTTTTCTCCCCTCCCCTATTCCCAACCTTTTGACTCAAATGTTAAAAGGTGAATGTTATTAACAAACTAGATGATCGAGAAAAAGAATGTGTAAAATGATTCTCTCTCTCTCTCTCTCTCTCTCTCTTTCTCTCTCTTTCTCTCACTTTCTTTCTTACTTTTTCAAGTCAGCTTAAAACATGACACGTCATTCAAATGCGACACGTTTCGAAGAGAAACGGCAAGAAATTTAACGGAGCATGAGTAACACCAAAGACCGAAGATGACCGATGGACGGATGAATGGATGGATGGATGGATGGATGGATGGATGGATGGATGGATGGTTGGTTGGATGGTTGGATCTATGGTATGCATAATGGTGAATATAAGATAGGATATAGGAGAAAAGATATAATATATACTTGCATTTCCTATATACATATATATATATATATACATACGCGCATACTATATTTCTTTTCCGCTCGAGGAAATACACGTTTTAAGTAGAGAGATCTTATCAAAGGAAACATCTTTGGCGTCAACGAGTTCCAAGATGTCCTCGAACAACCTAAGAAAATTTTCATCGTCTCTCTCTCTCTCTCTCTCTCTCTCTCTCTTTTTCTTTCTTTTTCACTCTCGTAAAATCGTAAAAGTGAGTCTCGATAAAGTTTTATGGAAAATGAGGTACGGAAAGTGGCAACGTTCGCAATGGGGTTCGTTCGACTAAAATAGAAAAAGAAAGAAAGAAACAAAAAAAAAAGAAGAAGAAGAAAACAAGAAAGAAAGAATGAAAGAAAAAGGGAAAAGATAAAATATAAAGATGGAAAATATTTCTGAAGAATTATACAAATTCGAATGTGAAATATAATATAAATATATATATATATATATATATATATATATATATATATATATAAAATGAGATGAAATTATATGATAGAAGAGATTTAAAAGAAGGAGAAAAAGAAAAAGAAAGGAAAAAAAAAAAAGAAAAATATATATAATATTTCGCCCAACGTGGGGCTCGAACCCACGACCCTGAGATTAAGAGTCTCATGCTCTACCGACTGAGCTAGCCGGGCTGTTGGTCCAAATTTTTATTAAATATCCATCTATACCGTTTCCCTATATTTATCATTACACATTAAACGTATTAAATACAAACACAAAAATATTAAATAATAATAATAATAATAATAATAATAACAATAACGATTAGGCGTTGAACAAGAAGATGAACGAAATATAAAAGTGAAAAATAATAAAAAAAAAAAGAAAAAAAGAAAAACAAAGAAAAAATAATAATAAAAAATAAACAAAAAGAAGATCGTCGTGTAACCTAACCTAAGATTTTTAAAATTTAAAAACAATAAAAAAAAGAAAAAAGAAGAATAACAAAAGAATATAATACTAAGGCTTGTAAAAAAAAAAAAGAAAAAAAAAATGAAGGAATAAAAAAAAAAAGAAACAAGAAAGAAACAAATTATAAGTTCACGCGTCTTCCTATCATTATGTACTAACGATTAATATTTATTACAGAGAAATAATTACATGCAGATGTAACAATGGTAATAATAAATGTTAATCTTGAAATATAATACTTCTATAAATGCTAATCGTTAATACGTAATAATTAGAAGAAAGCCGATTTAATGTAATGTAAACTTGTATTTTTTTTTCTTTCTTTCTTTTCTTTCTTTTTTTTTCTCTCGTTCTTTTTTGTTTTTCTTTTTTTTTTCTTTCTTTTTTTTTCTTTCTTTTTTTTTTTTTTTTTTTGATTTACGACGAAGAAGATTTACGTGCAACCTAAAGCAACAATGGCGGCCGGTAATGTTTCATCGAAGGAAGAAAAGAAAAAGATAAAGAAAAAGAACCAAAAAGAGAGAGAGAGAGAGAGAGAGAGAGAGAGAAAGAAAAAGAAAGAAAAAAGAAAAACACGATATGACATTTACGATGAGCGTGTGTTCGTCTCGCCATCGTAAAATTGTCGATCTTTTTTTTCTTTTTTCTTTTTTTTCGTTTCGTCTCTTTTCCTTTCTTCCACCCGCTCAAAGTGAAAATTAAAAAATTCGAAAATCTACAATATCCACTTTACCAACACGTTTGTTGTTCTCTTATCTTCTGCCTATCTCTCTCTCTCTCTCTCTCTCTCTTTTTTTTTCTTCTTCTTTTTTTTTTTTTTCTTTTCCCTCTTGTTCGTTTTCCTTGCCGCACACAAATACCACGCGCATAAAACAGATAAGCATAAGTTTTAGAGGATCACTTACGTTCTAAGCCTAATCGATGATTGTCTTTATCGTTGACAGAGTTTCTAACGTTAGAAACAGACGAAATGGCATTGAGATTAGTACGACTTATGAATTTTTGTGCATTAGATCATCCCTAAAAACGTTCCCGTCTAATCACTTTTTCCACGTTCAACGTTTTTCTCGTAATCGATCGTCGAGTAAAAAGAAAAAGAAAAAAAAAAAAAAAAAATAAATAAATAAATAAATAAATAAGTAAATAAGTAAGATAAATAAATAAAATCGTGAACAGCCCCAGAATATCTTCGAGGAGAATAATTATTGATCCTGTTTATTGAATTAATATTAATAACAAAAAAAATATTTCGTGTATTAAAGAAAGAGTATAAAGAAAAAAAAAAAAAAAAAAAAAAAAAATAGAGAAAAGAGAAAGAAATAAAAATAACAAAAATATGTCACCCCCTCTTCCACCGGTTCTATCAAAGTTTTACCAAGCAAATTTCATAATCTAAATTTCTTCTTTATTTTCCCTATATTTCTTTTGTTTATTTTTTTTTCTCTTTTTCTTTTCCTTTTTTAATTTTATTTCAGGATTATAGTCCTGGTTAGACAAATACGACATTCATTATAGATCAATCTCATCTCATATATATTTATACATATATATATATATATATATATCTATGTATATATATGGATGTATGTATATGTTTATATGTGATAGTTAAGCTATTTGTGTGGCTATTTAATTGGCGGGCGCCATTTGCTCTATACATTATAATATAATAACGAGCCTTGGGATTTTCAGGAAGGATGATGTTATAATCATCGTTCGGGCAGCGGCGCTTGAATAAGGGCGTGACCAGGATATGTATGCTAGAAGAAGAAGAAGAAAAAAAAAAGAAAAAGGAAGAAAGAGAGAAAGAGAGAGAGAGAGAGAGAGGGAGAGAGAGAAAGGGAAGGAGAAGGAAAAAAAATACCGAACTTACGAAACGGAAAAAGATAAGGCAATGGCGTAAGGGACCACCATGAAAAATATTTTTTTCGAAATTTTTATCAGTCCCCATATATATATATATATATATATATATATATATATATATATTGAAATTTTTTATACTCAAAACTATAAGAAATAATAAAGAAATTAATGAGATAATCAAAAGAGAAATATATATATATATATATATATATATATATGTGTGTGTGTGTGTGTGTGTGGGTGTAACAAATTTTTGTAAATTTAATCCTATTTAGAATCAAAATTAAATTTAAATTAAAACTATTTGATATATAATGATCTAAAAGAAAGAAATAAATAATTAATTAAAGTATTGTATTGAAAATTGATTGGACGTATAAAATTGAGGAAAAAAAATTTCTTTAATACATAAAATTCTAAGGCAATTGGGACAGAATTTGAATGATCGAATTTTAACAATTCGATATAACAATGTGACATTTAATAGCGTTAGATTATGATAGAAATAAATAAATCAATAAATGAACGATCAACAGATTCAGAGAAAGAAAAAAAAAAAAATACAAATATTTCTATATAAAATCATTGTTAGGGAGAGGTAGGGTGAATATTTGTGATTTTTCTTTTTTTTTTTTTTTTTTTCTTTTTTTGGAGTTTAAAATAACACTACGGCGTTCTAAGAGTGTTCAAATAATATCAAATAAACAAATGAACGAACGAACAAATAAAAATTCGTACGACAGACAAATAAAAATTTTCAAGAAATATTCTACGCCAATGATTGATAAGGTAAATATTCGTTATTTACATAATTGAAAATAACACTGTCCCAATTGTCATGGTCATTAATAATATCGAATAAATAAAATATTAAACTCTATCGCACAACAATAATAACAATAACAACAACGATAACGACAACAATAATTTTTACATACAATCCTACGCCAATGTAGGAGGTGATAGGGGATGATAGGATGGTACTTTAGGGATGTATGATGGTAAAGAACGAACGTTCAAATTTTATATATAGATAGTTGAAAATGATTCAAGTGCTCAGCGATAATTTATGATAATAAGAAAAATAAAGTAACTTTCGAAATGGATCATTAATACATCGTGACGCATAAAATTACTAAAGAATAATACAAAAAATCACTATACATATATATATATATATATACACATGTAGAATCCTACGCCAATGTGGGAGGACGGGATATATACGAGTTTTATAGTTTAATAATAGAGCGGCGTTGTAAGGAGTGTTTGCTTATCGCATATCCCTGATTTCCGAAGGCGAAGACACGGTAGAGAGAATTGAAGCCAAGCTTTAACGACGAGAAGGAGAAAAAAAGGGAGAAGAAGATGAAGAAGGAATAAAACAAAAATAACAAGATGGAGGGAAAGAAAAAAAAAAAAAATTTACAAAAAGAGGACGACGAGAACGAAGACAACGACGACGACGACGACGACGACGACGACGAAGATGACGACGAAGACGACGAAGAAGAAGTATAGAAAGGTAAACAAAAAAATGGACGAAGACAAAGCTAAAACAAAAAAAAAAAAAAAGAAAAAAGAAAAAAGAAGAA
>NC_060974.1:3569002-3576502 GCF_910589235.1 Vespa crabro
TTAAGGGGCCCTTTGACTCCCTTCTTACCGTATGATGGATGAAACGAATCGTGTTAGAGAGTGACTCGAGTTCGAAACCTTGTTCTGTTAGGCTTAACGTCAGACTTCCTCGGGGACTATCAGGTTTTAAATAGAACCTGTAAGTTCATCGATGTTAGACCCACTCAGTTCTATACCGGAATACATAGCTATACATTTACATATATATATGCATATATATATATATATATATATATATTTATAATACATACGTATACATACATATATATGTATGCATAATAATTCGTACGTAAGTATAATGTATATAATAAATATGTACGTATTTGTTTGTAAAGTGTAACGTATGTACGTATGTATGAATTTATGTATGCACGCATGTCATATGTTATGTCACATCCACGTCGGATAATAATTCCCGATAATGATGAGGTTAATAATAATAATAATAATAGCGATAATAATAATAATAATAATAATAATAATAATAATAATAATAATAATAATAATAATAAACGGACACGTGTATCGTGTGTCAGGGAGATATATTCGTAGGCGTAAACGCAAATTTTCTAAGCAAATTTAAATCCCAATATGATATGGATAGACGATGACGGGTTTTCTATATTTTGCACTATGTGTACGGTACTTTAACAATGCCATATAAATCAATATAATGGTAGTAGTTGTTTTATATTCACATACATACACGCACGCACACATGCACACGCACATATATATATATATATATATATATATATATATATATGTATGTATATGTATATGTACATATCTAAAGATAGAAATTTATTATCGATCAGATATTTATAAATCAACATATTTTATCATTTTCACGTTTATTCAATACCATTGAATTCTTTCGATTTATTCCATAATTTTGAATTGATTTAAAAGTAATATCGTATAACGTTTGATAATAAATAATTAGATATTAGACGATAAGTAAAGATAAATAGAAAAAGATAAAGGGAAATATATATAATGAATATCTTTTATATGTCGTGACGTAATAATTAATAATAATAATCAATGTATAATAATAATCAATAATATATATATATATATATATATATATATGTCTATAATAATTAATATTGTTTAGGTATTGTTTTAGATTATAAATTAAATCATATTTTAAATAATAATTTAATTCAATCGAAAAATTTTTCTACTTTTTTTGGTGTCTTTGATTTCTAATTCAAAGATGATTTTAGATATAAAACGTCAGATATTCTTTAAACGATATATTATACAAGGTGTGTTAATAATTTCACAAAAGATGAAAAAGTAATAAAAAAAAAAAGAAAAAAAAAAGAAAAGAAAAAGAAAAAAAAATCAATCCACACAAAACAAACAAACACACTTCTAAGCGAACGTAAAACGAGATTTAATAATTAATCAATGATAAGATATATGTTTAATAAAATGATCTATAGATCGATGAATATCTGATATATATAGAATTTTAGATATTAAATTTATCTGTGATATCTAACGATCTTTATCTAACAATCTAACTATTTATCTAACAATCCTTTTAGATATATAAAACGTGCATTCGGATAAAAAAAAAAAAAAAAAGAAAAAAAAAAGAAAAAAAGAAAAGAAATGAAAAAAAAAAAGACATAAAAATACACTTAAAAGAATATAAAGATAAGGATAAGGAAAGAAGATAATGAAAAAAAAAGAGAGAGAAAGAAAGAGAGAGAGTGAGAGAGAGAGAGAGAGAGAGAGTGAGAGAAAGGAATAAAGCAAAGGGTTGAATTTGAAAATTTCAAAGAAAAGGTGAACGCGTAGGCGAGTTGAGTAGTATGGCAAGAGTTGTAAGGAGGTGAAGGGGAGGGAAGGAAAAAAGGGACGACGACACGCGACGTGATCCTTTAAATAGATTTGACCTGATTCGAAATACGAACCGACTTTATAGGTATAGAATTTCTCACTGTTAGAAAAGGATACTGGTATATAACGAGACAACCAGACAGACGAAGATAGAAATAGAAACAGAGACTGAGACAGAGACAGAGAGAGAAACAGAGAAAGAGAGAGAGAGAGAGAGAGAGAGAGAGAGAGAGAGAGAGAGAGGAAGATATAAATATATAGAGCAAGAGAGAGAGAAAGAGAAGAAAAAAAAAAAAAAAAAGAAGAAAAAGAAAAAAGATTGAAAGGGTGCATGAGACGGTATCGGTGGGGTTACGGGGATAAGGGATATGGGGAGTAGGATCGACAATGGGGGGCGAGAAAACAATTCCCATGGGCCAACCCTTTCCAAGTGATTAATGTATGCAAAGATAGAGAAACCAAAACCCATATATATATATAGAAAGAGAGAGAGAGAGAGAGAGAGAGAAAAGAAAGGGGGAAAAGAGAGAAAGATATATTGTCAAAGAAGTTTAATTAATTTTTGTAAAAATAGTTGACCATTATCATCGTCCTCGATGTCGTCATTATTTCTTATTGTTGTCATTATGTTATTATTGACAATTGATAAGGTTGTTGATAATTTATTGTTAATTATTGATAATTAGAAAAGATAGACCTTTTTTTCTTTTTTGACGAGATTCATAGAGGAAGATATAATGTAAGTAGGAGAATTGCAAAGAAAAAAGGAAGAAAGAATGAGAGATAGAAAAAGTTCAGAGAAATTGGGAAGAAGATAAAAAAAAAAAAAAAGAAAATAATAATAATAATAATAATAATAATAATAATAATAATTAATAAATAAAATTGAAATTAATAGGAGTAGAGGGAAAGAGTAGAAGTTAGAATCAGAAACAAAGAAAAAAAAAAAAAAAGAGAAAAAAAAGGCAAAGAAAGGAAAAAAGAAAAAATGAAAAGAAAAAAGAAAGAGTGACGCAAGAAAAAGAAAAAAAAACCTCCTCCACGTTCACCTCCCTTCTACGACACTTTGTCAGGGTGGTTTCGGACCAGAAAGAAAAAGAAAAAAAAAAAAAAAAGAATGAAAAAAAAGAAAAAAGAAAACAAAAAAAAATAAGACAAGCCGTAGGACCTCTCCCATTCCTTTCTAACCTTCTTTTCACAAAATCAGATCCGACCGAACTGATTCTTTTCTCTCTCTTTTCTTTTTTTTTTTTGTTCCTTTCTATTTTTTTTTCTTCTTTCTTTCTTTCTTTCTTTCTTTCTTTTTTCTACTCGACCGCCTAGACACTATAGATAGATATAGATAGATAGATAGGGATAGATAGATACATAGACAGAAAGAGAGAGAGAGAGAGAGAGAGAGAGAGAGAGAGAGAAAGAGAGATGCGGTTTATCGATAAAGAAATATCGGAAATGTCGAACGTTGTCCTGCAGTCCTGCATTTCTCTTATATACGATTCATGCCAACTGCATTTATACTGAACCAATAGAAGGGAGTGAGTCTCTTGAAAATACACTGGAAACACTAATGAGCTGCCAAGTTCGTCCAATACCAGATATTAACGTCCATACTTTTGTCTTTTCAGATTTAACGAAGATATTTTCAATTATAAATATTTAAACAAAAAAATAAATATATATATATATATATATATATGTACATGTATTACATAAAAAATTAAAAATACTTAATGTATCGAAGATATATTTAAAAGGAAAGGAAAAAAAAAGAAAATGAAATAAAATGAACAAAATATATATATATATAATTCAACATCCCCTATAATCGCTATCATCCCTCTCACCATCTTCCACCACCCTGCACACACACACACACACACACACACAAACACACAACCTCCCTTCTCCTGTTTTTTCTCCTTTCCTCTAGTAATCTCACTAGTCATTTTTTAATTCATTCAAATCAATTATTAATCAATCGTTAATTTAATATGCAATTGATTGTCAATTATAACATTTCTTTTTTAACAGGAGAGAGTTCGATAAAAAAAAAAAAAAAAGAAAAAAAAAAAAGAAAAAAGAAAGAAAGATCGTCGAATCGTAAATTTTGATTTCGATCGTGTATTCGCTTGCTCGATTTATCATCATGCATTTTGAATTTAAATATTTATAGTGTCGTTTAAAGATAAGAATTTATTAGTATCGTTTAATAATACTCGACGAGTATGATAAATGAAAATTAAATTTCTTATCGAGATCTTGGAGGGTAAATGAGAAAAAAAAGAAAAAAGAAAAAGAAAAAAAGTAGTTTTTCCTCGATTTATACGAGTACTAACGGGAGGTGGGGGTGGAAGGGTGGTGAGTCGTAAAATTCGTTTAATCAACCATTCGGATGAGATGTTTATCAAGGTCAAAGAGATCTTTATTACATATAACTTTTTTTCTTCTTCTTCTTCTTCTTCTTCTTCTTTTCTCTTTTCTTTATTTTTTTTTCTGTTTTGTTTTGTTTTCTCCTCTGTTTCCTCGACCGCGATTAACTTTGGAATTAAATTTGCATCTCGTGGGGATTAATTTTATTAAAAAAAAAAAAAAAAAAAAAGAAAAAGAAAAAAAAAAGAAAAAAAAAGAAAGAAAGAAAGAATTCATTTTGATACGAACGATTGCTTCAATAATTGACCCAATGAATATCGTCGTATTAAAATCAATCGTCTCGTGTCAAATACGAAAATCATTTTCTTATTCTTATCTTTTGTTTCTATCTTCTTTTTCCTTCCTTTTCTATTTTTCTTTATTTCTATCTTCAGGGAAACGAAATAGAAAGAAGGAGAAACAAAACCAAAGGAATTATTATTTAACAAGATTTCGTATAATAAAAATAAAAATAAAAATAAAAATAAAACGTTGCCTGTTACGTTTAAAGCGTTCTAAATGAAATCAAAAAGAAAAAAGAAATTAAAAAAAATAAAAAAGATATATATATATATATAGACAAAGAGAGTGAAGAGAGACAGCGAGAAAAACAGATTGACATTTGAATCACGTTCGAAAGAGAAAAGAAAATGTATGGAAAAGGAAAGAGAAGAAAAGCCAAAGAAAAAAAGAAAAAATAAGAAAAAAGAGAAACAAAAAAAGGAAAAAAGAAAGAAAAGGGAAATGGATGCCGACGCCGTTAGAAATGCAAATTCAAAGTGTCTCAATGCGTTTAAACGTTCCAAGCTGAGATTGATTAATTGAAGGTTAAAGGGTTCGGTGTGCGTTAAGTGGTTCACTGAAAACCTTTTCTCTCCTTTAACGCTGAAGTTCTCGATCTCTAGTTAGTTGGTTGAGTTCCAAACGCTGCATCGGATGCCGCATGTGCATATACATACATACATACGTATATGTACGTGTTTATGTACATGTATGTGCACGTGTGTATATGGTGTGAGTATAAGAGTGGGTGAATTCTACAGACATGGTATAACATACCGCATCTACTAATGTATATGTATATATGTATATATATTGTGTGTGTATATATATAATATATATGGGTTTGTGTGTGTATGTGTTAGGAATCAAACGCAGCTAAGAAAAGGGAAGGACAAATAAAAGGAAGAGAAAAGAATGCGACCTCGACCGGTTACCGTGTCTCGTTTCGTGTCAAAACACGACGCTAATGCATCATTAAAGGAACGCGCCCTGCCATGTCAATGTAGCGCCAGTTAAGGATTTTAACTGGGACAGTATACACTTTTATATATATACGTGTGTATATGTGTGTGTGTAACAATCGGTTTATTATATATTTCATATATCTATCTTCTTTATGAATATCTAAAAAAAAAAGCGAATGATTTGGTAATATGTTTCTTTTTTATCTAATTATTTTTTTCTTTTTTTCTTTTTTTCTTTTTTGGTTTTTTTTTCTTTTTTTTAAATGTATAAACTACTTTTCATATAAGTGTGTGTATATATATATATATATATATATATATATATATATATGTTTATTATTGATATATATTTATTTCTAATTTATTAATAATTAAATTATCAATTAAATTGATTATTAATGAATGATAAATTATTTGTTTATTATTATTAATATATATATATATATATATATATATATATTTTTAGTTATTTAAAAGTTATTGTTAATGAATTAATTATAAATCTACTAATCAACATATTAATGATACAATATAAATATTATATTATTGATCTTTCAATAGAAAATTGAAAAATCCTTGTAACTTCATCGACCCACCCCTATCTCTCCCATTAGACGAAAAGAAAGAAAAAGAAAAAAAAAAAAAGAGAGAGAGAGAGAGAGAAAAAGAAGAAGAAAGAAAAGAGAGAAAAAATAATTGCTAACATTTGTCATACTCTTTAATAATTTAACAAATCGATAATAATAACTAATAGTAGTACTAGCATTAGTAATGGTAGAGTGATATAGTAATGGTATTAGTATCAGCTACATCGTCGTTAGATACATAGGACTATAATGCACGAGTTCAAAGGATATCGTAAATACAGTATGACAGTTAATCCTTCCATAGGATATCTCGAAGGTATAAGGATAGGTGTGATCGAGATGAAATGGTGGTTGGAGGTGAGGGGTGAGGAGATTGAGGAGAGGAACGAGAGAAAGCGATGAAATATCACAGCTGGTCTTATAAACGAGACAACCCAACCAACCCAACCTAACCCAACCCAACCTAACCCAACCCAACTTAACCCAACCCAAGGCAAGTGAAGCCAACGCCAACAACAACAACAACAACAACAACGACGACGACGACGACGACGACGACTAACAGAGTTCCCCTTTCTACTCTACTCTACGTGTACATTGAGAACTACTACGCTTTTATAATCTCACGAAGAGGTTTTAACGTTGTTATCTTACGCAGAAAATGTGTGATAAATCTTTCATTCGGTTGGCCTGGTAGGTAGGTCGTCGTTTGATATATACATCGATACGTCAGATCGGTTTGTTCATTGGTCGATTGGTGATTCGTTGTTACGGTTAGCTGATATCGAGGAAGAAGATTCTCATCGGCCGATGTCCAATCAGTACATGTTGATTCTAATTTAGAAAGTGCGAGAGAGAATGAGAAAGAGAGAGAAAGAGAAAGAGAATATGTATATATATATATATATGTATAACATATTTACGATCGATCATGCCCTCTGGGCACAGAGCACAGAACACGGCAGAGCTTAGCACAGTTCAGTTCAGTTCAGTACAGTTCAGTTCAGTTCAGTTCAGTTCAGTTCAATTCAGTTCAGATCAGATCAGGTTTTAGGTTTTAGGTTTGGTTGGCTTTAGCTTTTTTACTTAATAACATGGATATAAAAGAAAGGGAGAGGGGAATAAAAGGAAATTTGATTTTTGATTGAGAATCGATATTGGGGTTTACTTTTGTTATCGTTGTTGTTGTTGTTGTTGTTGTTGTTGTTGTTGTTGTTATAAGGTATGTTGCGTGTACCTAACTAGAAATTACCAGTGAGAATATCTTGCGGAATGCATCTTTACCTACCAAACTACCGATCAACTTATCTACCTACCTAACTACCTATCTACCTACCTACCTACCTACCTACCTTACCCTGCCTACCTATCTATCTAACCTATTCGACTGACTATATCTA
>NC_060974.1:3581502-3591502 GCF_910589235.1 Vespa crabro
GAGAGAGAAAAGAGAAGAATTCGTTTATCGTGGGCGAGAAGTGCAGTAAAATGCATGTGCATGTAATTACATGCATCTGATTCCAGACATGGACACGTGTACGAGCAATCTTTAATGGCTCACCATAAATGTTACTGCCAATTAACCGTACATCGGGTATTACTCCGAACTACTTTTTTTCGTGGAACTTTATTGGATATTCGTATGGAGGAAGAGGAAGAGGAAGAGGAAGAGGAATAAAAATAAGATAAAGAAAAAAAGGAAGAAGAAGAAGAAGAAATAAATAATTAAATAAATAAAAGGATACGAGAGAGATAATGACGAGGAATAATTTTTAACGGAGAATGTCCATTTGTAAAAACTCAATATTGAAAAATGCATCGTTCGATTGCAAAGAGGAAGAGAAAAAAAGAACGAGAGAAGAGAAAAAAGAAAAAAAGAAAAAGAGGAAAAAAGAAACGAAAAGAAATGAAAGGAACTGGTAGAGAGGAATTAAAAAAAGGAAATAAAGAAGTAAAGTTGAGATTAAAGATGAAAGATAAATAGAAATAAATGAATGGTAAGAGATAGATAATGAGAAATAATTGAGAGAAAAAGTGCATCGTAAAAGCTCCATCATGAGAAAATCCGTATGTCTTTAATTAAACGAACGAGATTGTTTTACTTTTTACTTTTCCTTCCTTCTTTTTTTTCTCTTTCTTTTATTCTTCTTTTTTTTTTTTTTTTTTTTTTTGATGGCTTAAAATTGAAAAGCCAAGTAAAAAAGTTGCACTGTAAAAATTGCATTGGTAAAATATGAGTCGTAATGTTGCACGGGTAAAAAAAGATCGCGTTTTAACATTATTTCGTAAAATAAGATTTTAAAAGTGCACTTGTCAATTGCATGCTCTTAAATTGTAAAAAAAAAAAAAAACTCTTCTCGAAAAATTGTATTTGTAAATAGTTACATTTTTTAAATTCGACTGGATTGATTAGTTAATTACAAAAAAAAAAAAAAGAAAAAGAAAAAACAAAAAAACAAAAAGAAAAAAAAATCGCTTAAAATTCGATTGAGAAATTGCATTCAGAAAAATGCGCATTCGTTAAAAATTACAGAACAGCAATGAAGGGAAAAAAGAAAAGCAAAATTTACAACACATTGTATTATTTAATAAAATTGCATAATGACAATAAGTAAATAAATAGATCGATTGATTAATTAATTACAAATAAAAAAAAAAGAGAACAATTGTATGAAATTCGATTAGTAAAATTGCATTGAAAGAAAATGCCTTTGTAAAATTGTAGAGGATTAGAGTATTAAGAAAAAAGAAAAAAAAAACAAAAAAAAAATAAATAAACAAATTGATTGATTGATTGATTGATTGACTGATCAATTGCGTCAAAAAAAAAAAAAAAAAGAAAAAGAAAGAAAGAAAGAAAAAAAAAGAAAAAAGGAAGAAAAGGAACAAATCGATTTGAAAAAAATGCCCTTGTGAAAAAATGCATTCGTAAAAATGGATTCGTCAGATATAACAGAACGATAACAATAACAATAACAATAACAATAATAATAATAATAAAAATAATAATAATAATGAAGAGAAAAAAAAGCAGAAGGGGAAAGAAGAAGAAGAAGAAGAAGAAGAAGAAAAAGAAAAGAAAAGAAAAGAAAAAAAAAAAAGAAGAACTATTCTCATCTCGCATTTATCCATCGGTGGCGAAAAAGTCACTCACTAACTCACTCACTCACTCATTCACTCATCCACCCACATATACAGACATACACACATACACAAGCAAAGAGAAAGAAAGAAAGAAAGAAAGAAAGAAAGAAAGAAAGAAAGAAAGAAAGAGAGAAAGAGAGAGGGAGAGTCCGGTCTGCTCCTTAAAATACTCGAGAAAGGCAAACTCTCTCTCTTATGGTGAAGTGTGTTCTCCTCTCATTGAGTCCACGGTGCATGTAAATTTATTCCATTGAGGTGTGGTAAGACGTTCGACCGTGTATATCGTCGTTCGGGCTTGCGGGGTTGTGGGCAGTAGTGGGGGAGAGGTGTGGTGGAGAGATGGAGATGAAGATGGAGGTGAAGATGGAAGTGGGAGAGGGAGGAGAGAGGCTACGTCGGTTACGACGGTCCAAGCGAAGGAGTTTCCTCTCTCTTGCCGCCTCCACGTAAGTTATGTACCTACTCGTTCGGTCTCAGCCACCATGATGTCGGGTTCCTTCTCTTCTCACGAAGAGACGAAGAGAGGATGAGGATGAGAACGAGGAGGGGGTGGAGGGGGGTGGGGTGGGGGAGAATGAAGTTGGACCACTTTCGCTTTCGTGAATCCTTCGTCTCGTCGTCGTCGTCGTCGTCGTCGTCGTCGTCGTCGTCGTCGTTGTCGTCATCTCCTCCCTCCCATCCTCCCATCCTCCCCCTTATGATACACCATCGTCAAACTTCTTTACAGTCACCCCTTCTCTTCTCTTCTTCTCTTCTTCTCATCTACTCTTTCTCTTTCTCTTTCTCTTTCTCTTTTTCTCTTGTCTCGTCTCGTCTCGTCTCGTCTCGTCTCGTCTCGTCTCTTTCGATGTCTTTCGTCGAGACCGGAAAGAATAATCGAGATCGAACGGTGATCGGTTTATCTCGTCGTTCGATTTACGTTAAACACGAATATTCGTGTGAATTTTTATATACGTGTGTGTGTGTGTGTGTGTGTGTAAATGTGAGAAGACTCTACGTATTGATGTTTGAATGTGTATCGTCGACTTTTGCCCGACGTATACGTAAATGCGTACGATTTTTTCAATGATATTCTTCATTCCATTCTCTCTCTCTCTCTCTCTCTCTCTCTTTCTTCTTTTTTCTTTATATTTACAAAATAATCGTTAAAAAATTAAATACAAATTTAAATATTTCAGTGTGATTTAAAAAGTGTCGAGAAAAGAAGAAGAGAGAAAAGGTTATTATAAAATATTTTTGATAAAAATCAAATAGGAAACTTTGCATCCCATTTTCTGTAATATATCTTTAAAAAAAAAAAAAAAGAAAAAAAAAAAAAGAAGAACAAAAAAAGAACAAAAAAAAAATTCAAAATATAATTACACATAATTTTTATATGATACATACTATTATACTAAACATGCCAGTATAACTATGGCGATCGCACAAATCACTTAGAAAATTATTATCGCGATTAATAGAACGACGAATGTTTTCAATGTTTCAAAATGTCCACCGCCGTCGTCGCCGTCCTCCTGCGTTATAGCGCAGAATATCTGAAAGTGAAATCTGAAACTCTCTTCTTGGAAAAGATCGATGGTGTCCAAGATCCATGTCGAGTTGTAACTCGCGTGAGGATCCTTTGGATGTTGGAAAAGATCGATGGTGTTCAAGATCCATGTCGAGTTGTAACTCGCGTGAGGATCCTTCGGATGTTGTTATTATTATTGTTGTTATTGTTGTTGTTGTTGTTTTTTCACCAATTCATGCTATGCCTATTCATGCTTCATCAATTCATGCTATACCTATTCTTGAATAATCTATTCATGCTCCATCTAGTCATACTTGACCTGCACGTGCTTCGTTCATTCTCCCTTGACCTATTCTCCCTTGACCTATTCTCCCTTGATCTATTCTTTCTTGACCTATTCTTGTTATACCCGTTCTCGTCATGCCCATTCACGTTTTTCCTATTCTTGTTATAACTATTCACGTTATACCTATTCTTATTATTTTTGTTATTCCTATTGTGAGTAAGAAACAAGAGAGAGAAAGAGAGAGAGAGAGAGAGAGAGAGAAAGGGAGAGAAACAAAAAAAAAAAGAAGAGTGAAAAAAAAAAAGGAAAAGAAGAAACAGTTAACGAAAAACAAAAGGATAAATTCGAGAACTCTTCCCCCCCGCCCCCAAGTCAGCTTCGAAAAATGAAGAAAAAATATAAACTAAGAAAAAAGAAAAAAAAAAGAAAAAAAAAAATTGAAAAAGAGATAAACTGAGAGAAGAAAATAAATGAAAAAAAAAAAAAAAAGAAAAAAAAAAATAAAACACCATACACGTAAAATCCGTGGGATAGTCTACGACATATTGTATATGCTAGGAAATAATGTGTCTGGTTTGCTGCAGACCGGAAGTGGTGGGTGCTAAAAAGAATTGGAAGCGAAATTGGAGAGGCTATAGCACGTGTTGTATCTTACCATAGATAGATAGAGAGAGAGAGAGAGAGAGAGAGAGAGAGAAATAGGTAGATAGATAAATATAGAGAGAGAAAGAGCGAGAGAGATAGAGAGATAGAGAGAGAGTAGATCCCTAGGATCGATAGGTCCAATTTATTGGACATCTCTTTAAAGAAAGAGATAGAATGAATGAGCAAGAGAGAGAGAGAGAGAGAGAGATAAAAATAGAGAAATAAAGATAGACATAGAAAGAGAGAGAGAGAGAGAGAGAGAGAGAGAGAGAGAGAGAGATAAATAGAGAGAAAAAAATTTCCTCGTTGTCCGACCATTTTGCGTAGGATAGACGAGACAATGTAACAAAAAAAAAAAGAAAAAAAAGAAAAAAAAATAAAAAAAAAGAAAAAGAAAAAAGAATAATGAATAAAGAAAAAATAGGAAACAAAAAAAAAGAAAAAAACGAAATATCTAACATCGATAAAAATTAGCTGACTTGTTCCTATGGCTTTTATTTCTTACCTAACCTATATACCTAACTTAGCATACATATATGTAAATGCATATATATATATATATATATATATATATATATATATATATATACATACGTAAAAGTGTATATATCCTGATCGAGTTCGAGCGATAGGTAAAATCGTAAATCGATTCGTTTCGGATCGATAATTACGAATCGTTCGTGAGTAATCAAGACTTTTGTAGAATAAAATCAAGAAGAGAGAAATCAGCTGATAATTACGAGAAATATATATATATATACATATATACGTGTGTGTGTGTGTATGTGTAGCGTCTGTTTATGATTAGAAATAATGAAATAAATGTGACCAATACATCGAATGAATATATATAATCAATACGTGTAACCAATAAATCTAAACAAATTGGTAATTAAGAGATGTGTTAGAAAAAAAGAAAGAGAGAGAGAGAGAGAGAAAGAGAGGGAGAGACAATGTTTATAATTAGAAATAATAAATATATCCAAACAACAGATCTCTAACATAAACCGATATAGCTCTAAATATTTTCTATAGCAATTTGTTTACATTTAAAATCTAACAATAAATATAATATAGATTACGAATTAATGCTAATCCAAAACATATATGCATGTATTATATTGATCTATAATTTTCTGAATAATAACAACTCTGAAAAATGTCGTCGTCCATTGTGTTACATTTAAAAAAAAAAAAAAAAAATGATTCATTAAAAAAAAAAAAAAAAAAAGAAAGAAAGAAAGAAAGAGAAAGGAAAAATAAAAACGAAATACGATATCTAATTATAATTTGTTCCACGTTAATTATAATTTTTTATTTCTTTCTATTTATTTATTTATTTTCTTTTTCTTTTTTTTTTCCTCTTCCTTCTTCCTTCATATTTAAAAATATTCAAATAAATCGAAAAGTTAATAACAATAATAATAATAATAATAATAATAATAATAATAATGTCCAAGTTGTAAATAAAAAATGAAGAGAATTTATAATGCACTTTGTTTAGATTTAGAAATATAATAAATATATTTATCGTATATGGCAATGAATCAAAAATAATAAACATAAACCAATAAATGTTATCAATTCATCAAAACCAATACATGTAACCAATGAATTAAACCAATACATATTGACCAATACATTAAATCAATGCATGTAACCATTGCATTGAACAAATACATGTAACCAATACATATAACTTAATAAATGGAACCAATAAATCTAACGAATACATGCACAAATGTACATATATAAATTTACACAAACACACATACATATATATATATATATGTATGTATGTATATATGTATGTATGTACGTACGTATGTGTATGCAAATATTAATTTCAGGTTAAAACGATTCGAAATAATCGCGATCATCTACCAGAGAGAAAACTCTAAGGGAAAATAGACAGTAAACACATATTTGAAATTATCGATCGCGACAACGATGTGGGATAGAATAGTAATTACGATTAAAGGCTATCTTCAAAACCGGTCCTACTTTTCTAACTAACACCTTCGACGTATTCCAATCTTCAATCTATATATATTAATATACATATATATATATATATGCATACATGTATGTATGTATGTATGTATTATTGCAAATATACATGTATAATAACATAAATATCTCCTATAAAACACAAAATCTATTTATATATAAATGTATATATGTATGTATATATGTATGTACATTATTTTGCACATATACATATAAGTGAACAACAGATGATATATATATATATATATATATATATATATATAACACTTTTATTTTGCAAATATAATTATGTCCGATATCTACATAATTATTTATTTATGTGTGTATATATATGTAATATCTTCACTCGTATATAGAATGAACCAGTCCCCCGGCCCCCCCCCTCTCCAAAGGATGTATTTCCACCATTCCATCGCCACGTGCCCGAACCATTCCTATCCACTATGAAACTCAAGTACTATTCCCGCCACCTCCCCACTCACTATAATCTCTACCATCCAACGAAATCGTCGGCGTAATTAAAAAAAAAAAAAAAAAAAAAAAAGAAAGAAAAAAATAATAGAAAGAAAAAAAAACGCGCTATACTACGTTATTTATTTAACGCTACTACTAATTTTATCGGTCAAGTTCATCAACTCTCTCTAATCTTAATAATGAATATTTTTTATAAGCAAATTATAAACGTAAGTTTATAATCGTTTAAGAGAAATATGTACTATGGATATTATATAAAGTAGATTATAATTACGTTGAAAAAGATGTTGTTTCGGTTGGTTGATTTAAAGAGAGAGAGAGAGAGAGAGAGAGAGAGAGTGAGAGTGATATGTTTTGGCGGTTTCTAATCGAGTTGTTGTGAAACTTAAAACCTTTTTATCGAAGTAACGGAAGAGATAACGAAATTAGGGTATAAGAAAAAAAAAATAGAGAAAGAGAGAGAGAGAGAGAGAGAGAGAGAGAGAGAGAGAGAGAGAGAGAGATAGTAAAGGAAAAGATGTTAATGACCTGACATATAGGACTTTGATATATTATAGTTAATTGAAACTTTTCATAAACTATCATCTATCTCTTAACATTATGCCGTCTCGTAAAAATTTATTCGCTTGGCGTCGGCAACGCTAATTTCGGATTACTTGGCTTGTCGCACAGGTAATTATAAAAATAAAAAACTTGTTGACGTATGTAACTTATTGTTACCTAAATAAAACGCCAACAGAATGCAAAAGATACTAAAGTGCTATATTAAAAAAAAATTGTATATATATATATATATATAATATTGTCATTTGGTAATAATAATATTATATAATTATATGTATAAATGTACATATAATTATATAGTATATAATTATATTAAATATACATATAATTATATAATACATAGATACACACGTACATATAAAATATACATTCAATTATATTCGGTGATCTGTGTCATAGATATATCTGAGGTATATAATAAAGATCTCATTAATTTGTTATTCGTAGTCTATTTCTGTTCTCTCTCTCTCTCTCTTTCTCTCTCTCTCTTTCTCTTTGTGACCGACGTTGACGTTAACGTAGATGTAGAGGTGAAGATTACCTTAACTCAACGAAAACATTTGTGTGCATATATATATATATATATATATATATACACACACAAACACACACACGTAAGTAGTACGTAGAAGAAACGTAAACGAAGTCACGATATTTTCCGTTACGTAATATATATGTCTATATATATTAAGTATATGTATATAGTGCGTATACACTTGTGTGTGTGTGTGTATGTAGTAATAGTATTAGTATGTATATAGTCCGTGCATACTTCTAAACGGCCCTGCCATGTGATTTCTAAGTTCAATGATTACATAAGGTCGTCTTGTTATCGATCAAATTCGTTTCAGCAAGTTTTCATTTTTAATGGTTTGTACTTAATCGAAATTGTGTGTAATAATCGAAGGTAAAAAAAAAAAAAAAAAAGAAAAAAAAGAAAAGAAGGAAGAGAAAAAGAAAGAATAGAGAAAAGAAAAGCATGAGGAAGATTTCTTTCAATTTCCATCGAAATCTCTAATTCCAAATGCAATCAAAATTTCTAATAATTCGATTTTTCAATGAGACGCATGAAAAAATTAATTACCAGGGAAAGAAATTTACGAAGAAATTAATGTAAACCACATTATATCTACATCTTTAATGACAAATTTTTAATTTTCAAAAACTAATTAAAATAAATCGATTTGCAATCAATAAATAACGATTCCGTGAAATAGATTTGAAGAAAAGGAAGAAGAAGAAGAAAACAAAGGAAAAAAGTAAAAACAAAATCAAAAATAAGAGAAGAATAAAAGAGAGAGAGAGAGGGGAAAAAAGAAAGAGGAAAACAAAAGAAAAACGAAAAAAAAAATAAAAAAAGAAGTTAATCTCTCTCTCTCTCTTTCTCTCTCTCGTCCCTTCATTCAAATACAACAGCTGATAATTCTTAAGTTTTTGATGTCGGGCCGCCTCTTTGACAAGACAGAGACAGAGAGACAGACAGAGACAGACAGAGACAGAGAGAGAGAGAGAGAGAGAGAGAGAGAAAGAGAGACAAAGAAAGAGAAAGGAAAAAAAGAAAGAAGAAGAGAGATAGATAGATAGAGAGAGAGAGAGAGAGAGAGAGAGAGAGAGGGAGAGAAAAAAAAGAGTAGGAGGAGCATACATATATTTTTCTCGCACCTGATTTAACGGCTAAGAAAAACGAAGTCATGCCCTCAGGGCAAAAGCAGTTCCGAAAGATTGTACGAAGGTGGTGGGGATAAGATAGGGGCGGGGTGGAGGTTTGAGGGAGGAGGAGGTAGAGGGAAGGGTAAAAAGAAGGGCAGAGGCGGACAGGCACGCAGGACTTTGGAACTCGACGAACACACATACACACATATACTAGCCACTCAACATGTATATATATATATATATTCCTTCATATATATACATTTATATATATACAGTCATAGATATATATTTATATATATAAATTTTTATATACCCATCTATACATAAATATATATATATATATATATATAAACATTTACGTTTATATAATATATAACATATATAAATGTATGTGTGTGTGTGTGTATGTAACGACAGTATTACTTCTGAAAAAGATAGAGAGGTATAGAGAGAGTGAGAAAGAAAGAGAAAGAGAGAGAGAGAGAGAGAGTGAGAAGAGAGGGAGGGGGTGGGGAGGGAAGAGGCGAAAAAAAAGGGACAGGTAGTGGTTGGTTGATAGGTTGAGGGGTTGGTAATATCCCTAACGCTATAAAACGTCCTAAACTTTTTGGTCGATCCGTCGTAAAGAGAAACTTTAATCACGTTTGCACGCAACCATACGAATCATCGCACACACCCGCCGCCTTTGGGTGAACCCCTCCCTCCCTCCTGCCCCTCCCAACCATGCCCACCATCCACTCCTCTCCTCTCCTCTCCTTTCCTCTTCTCCTCTTCTCACCGCTACACTCAACTCCGCTACACTTCACTCCTCTCACTCCCTCATGAGATTCCTACGTGCATTGGGAGAGGATATATTATACAAAACCAAGTATGAATATGGCATACGGTAAAACATTTTATTTCCCTTTCAAATAATATTGCTGTTATTATTGTTATTACCTGTTGCTGTTGTTGTTGTCGTTGTTATTATTATTATTATTATAAAAAAGAAAAAAAAACAAAAATGGAATTAAAAGAATTGAACGAACGATCTTTTCTTCTTCCCTCCTTCCCGTTTCTATTTCTGTCACTGTTCTTTTCTCTTTCTCTCTCTCTCTCTCTCTCTCTCTCTCTCTTTTTCCGCTGTTTTCCTTTTTCTCTTACTCTCCTCTT
>NC_060974.1:3596502-3599002 GCF_910589235.1 Vespa crabro
TATATATATGCACACACACGTAAACACAAAAGCAAATATGTATATTAGAAAAGATCGTGACGGGAAACAAGTTTTATCATCGAACATCCCATAAATATTCCCAATAAATTATATTTATAAAACTTTCGTGCATCGAACAATCTTAATTTTCTTCGATATACAACGATACTATAATATATTATACTATACTATCAACGTTATACTATCCATAATAACAATGATAATAATAATATAATAACAATAACGATAACAATAACAATAACAATAACAATAATAATAATAATAATAATAAAAATGATAATAATAACAACAGCATTGATATTCAATCAGGTTTTCCATCGTTTTTAACGTCTTGTTATTTTATCTCTTTTCTCTTTTACCTCCCCTCCCCCCGCACAATCCCCCACCCCTCTCTCTTTACTTTATGTTCCGACATATTTATTCTCAGATGCCTCGTTTTATGGTTATCAAGGTCGTTATTTAGGTTGTAGCTTATCGTTTTCACTCACTCACTCACTCCATCTCTCTATCTCTCTCTTTATCTCTCTCTCTCTCTCTCTCTCTCTCTCTTACATACTCTATTTCTATCTTGCACTCTCCATTAGACTCGATCTGCAGCTACGATACGCTTGTTCAAGGTGCATAGTGAAAGCAATGTTGAGTAGAACATTGAATGAGACCACCTTTAGAATACTCGAGTTACCGATCGATATACATGCTATGTATTTGTATTATATACATATATGTATATGTATATATATATATATATATACGTTTAAATGTATAAATATATGTATATGTTCGTATGTACTATAGTAGACGATCTTTCGATCTAAAACTTATACGTGATTAATGTTCGCTAAAACGATCTGTTTGCCTTGTTATACATAGTTCAATGATCAATCGATTGATATCATACCAAAATGATAAGAAAAAAATGTCTGTGTGTGCGCGTCCATGAATCTGTTTTTAATAAATTATATTTTTGTTATTAGAAATTAATCCGTTTAATTTTTTTTATAAAAGTTAAAAATTGTATAGAATATAATCTATATACGTGTGTGTGTGTGTGTGTGTATCTATGTAACTGCATTTTTGTTGAATTCATCTTTTATTGAATTAATAAATATAATAAATTATATATATATATATATATATATATATATATATTTTTTTTTGTCTATGAGAGTCTAATAGAGAGAAGAAAATTTTTTATTATAAAATTCAAAAATAATTAAAAAAAAAAAAAAAGAAAAAAAAACATATATATTTTTGTTGTTAAAAAATATTATATACTAATCTATATATAAATATGTACATATATATATATATATATATTTCTCTATGAGAAACTCATAAAAATAATGAAATTCTTGATATCTTTGATCAGTCGTAAACGAAAAAAAAAAAAAAAAAAAAGGAAAAAGAAAAAAAATATACATATATATGTAAAACATGTTATTAGAATTGTTACGAGCTAATAAATTCTAATAGAAATAAATATTCTACTACGATCAATTATCATTATCGTTTTCATGTATATTAGATTTTAAAACGTGTAAAAATCTAATCGATATTGTCATTCCGAAATTCGTCGTATATATACTAATCTAATCTAACCTTTCAATCGAAAATTATCGAGTGTTAAAAAAACTTTTGTCGATATTTTTCTACGTACGGTGATATATTTAAAAAAAAAAAAAAAAAAAAAAAAAACAAGAAAGAAAAAAAGAGAGAGAGGAAAAAAGAAAAAGAAAAAAACAACATATTTCTACGCGTAACTCGTACACATGCGCAGTAACAAAATTCTTTATTAGTAACGTTACGACGCTAATCAATTCTAATGGCATAATTATATATTTCCCATTACGAATTCACTCGTTACTGTTATTATACTCACTCGTTATTGTTATTATTCTCAATCATATATAATAAAGCCAATAATAACCAATAAAATCGACGTTATTTTTAATGCATCAAAAAAAAAAAAAAAAAAAAAAAAAAGGAAAAAGAAAAAAAAAGGAAAAAAAAGAAAAAAGAACAATAGGAAAGAAATTAAGACAAAAGAAAAAAAAAAGAAGAAGAAGAAGAAAACGAAAAGAGATAAAATTAAAAATGGTTTAATGTCGATTGTGTCACGTTGAAAAGATACAAAAAAAAAAAAAAAGAAAAAAGACGGAAAAGAATTAAAATGTCTAATTCGCAAAAAAAGAAAAAAAAAAATACAAAGACAGATAGAGAGAGGAAGAGAGAAAGAAAAAAAGAAGAAGGAAAAAGATAAAGAAAAAGCAATCTAATCGCGCGAATTGCGTCACGTTCGAAAAGGAAAAAGAAAAAAAAAAGAAAAAAAAAAAGAAGAAAAAGGAGGTAAAAAGAAAATGAACTAGTCACACCGAGGTAAAACCAGTATAAATTTTCTACATATATATATATATATATATATATATATATATATATATATATATATATATATAGATATATATATATATACAATCGCAAT
>NC_060974.1:3604002-3619002 GCF_910589235.1 Vespa crabro
GTGTTTATGAGCTTATATATGTATCTACTTGCGTCTAAAGTTCTCGAAGTGCGAGGTCAAGAGCCACTTAAGAAACACTCCGATGCATATCCAACTACTTCTTTCTCCTTTCTCTCTCTCACTCTCTCACTCTCTCTCTCTCTCTCTCTCTCTCTCTCTCTCTCTCTCTTTCTAATTCTTTCTTTAGCTGAAATAGATCTCGACAAGAATCTTAATCTCGAGTTTCTGTTCACACTGCGTGAAAGTATCTCCTGGAACAAGCTATCGGTATACTAAAGAGTAAGAAAGAGACAGAGATAAAAAGAGAAAGAAAGATAGATAGATAGATAGAGTGAGTGAGAGAAAGAGAGAGAGAAAGAGAGAAAGAGTGTTACGATGATGGATGAGCATATTTCTTGACGGTACAGGATCAAGAAGAAGAATGGGATTGCACCCCCCTTTTAACTATGGACTGTCTCATTGTGCGGTCATAATAATCGTTTATTATTCTATAAGATAATAGACCACCAACCGCAACTTTATTAATAATAATCGGTCTTAGTTCAACATTATTTTCTTTCTCTCGTCTTCTCCTCCCTTCCATCTCACTCTCGCTCCTATCCCTATCCCTATCTCTATCTTCGTTCTTCCCATTTCTATCCTATACCTCTCATCTTCTCTCCATCCACTCCTTTCTCTCTCGCTGCAACCCCATATATCGTCATCAACGATATTCGCGCTAACAAGTATTTTTCAATTATCTCCTTGGAAATTAATAAACGATCAATAATGAGAGTGAAAATAAATTATGCTTGCCAGTTGACAAGTTTGATAATTCCTTTATATACCGACGATTACGATACGCATATATATATATATATATAAATATATATATATATATATATATATATATATATATGTGTATAGTAATTTAATATGTATTAATATATATATATATATATATATATATATATAAATTATATATTATGTTATTATTATTATTATGATATCGTATATGGCATTGTTTATTTTCTTATTGTAATAAATTAAAAAATTATTATATATAATACTGTATGATTATTATTATTATTATTATTATTATTATTATTATTATTATTATTATTATTATTATTATTATCATGATTAATTTCTTTTTCAGTGAAAACAACGTAAAAGATTTACACTGGAAAAAGTTTATATTTGAAAATTATCTACAAATTTTATTTTATCTCTCAGGAAATAGAAATAGAAAGATGCTCTATGGGAGAATCATCTCTCTCTCTCTCTCTCTCTCTCTCTCTATATATATATATATATATACGTATATATATACGGACCAGTTACATTGTTAGTAACGACCTACGTTTACAATGACATGCTTTATAAATGTGCCGGATGTCTAGAACGTTAGTTGCAAGACTCAATTCTGATAAGCATTGTCATCGTCGACAATGAAACGAATAATACCGTTCTGTTAAGTAGCAATGTTCTAAACGAGATTAGAAATGTACCTATTAGAAATATATATATATATATATATATGTAGTAGTGAAAGAATTTAGAATTATTTTCTTATTTATTTTTATTTAATTTATCAAAATTATTGTTAATAATTATATAACAATATTTCTTTAATAATTTTATATAAAATTATTTTTCTCATTAATTCTTATTTCTTTTCTTTTCTTTTCTTTTCATTTCTTTATTTTTCTTTATTATAAAATATGAGTAAGAGCAAAATGTGAAGTTATTATTGAAATTATTTTTTTAATTGTTCATTCAATTTTTTCTTCTCTTTAAAAATTATCTTTTGTCTTTTTCTTCTTCTTTTGTTTTGTTTTTTTTATTTCTATCGCCGTTTTTATCCTCAAAACAACCAAGAATGATCAATAAACTTTTATACTCCTTTTCCGCGTATGTGTATATATATATATATATATATATATATATATATATATATATATATATATGTATAGGTAATATACATATAATATATGTATATTACCTTTCGTTATATAGTATAATATAAATAATAATAAAGGATATAATGTCTAATAAAGGAGCCAATATGGACGCCTAGTAAACCGCAGTTTATCTATGCATGTATATTTTTGTGGTTATTTTTATGATCCTTCACCTGTAACATTACTTCCGCAATAAACGTATGAAGTATACCTACAAGCTAAATCTCTTTTTTTTTTTCATTCTTTTTTTTTTCCATCAATGTATAAATAGTTCAAGACCTAAAACTATTTTTTCTATTTTATATATATATATATATATATATATATATATATATATATATATACATACAATAAAATACAAATAAATAAATAAATATATACGTATATATAATAAAAAAAAAATATTTAGAATTACTTTCTATGCACGTATATGTATACATATTATTATTATTATTATTACACACACACATATATATATATCTGTCCAAATTAAAAAAAAAAAATAAAAAAAAATAAAATAAAATAAAAAATACGTATGTATACTTTTGTTTCAAATTGTAAAAATGCAAGTCTGACATGTAAAAAAATGACATACCTAACTACGATTAGCCTAAGTTATTATAGTATGGAGTATGAGTGAGGGTGAAGAAAAGAGGATATAATAATTGATTTTTCAAATCGCCTACACACACACACACACACACACGTATCCCAAAATCCTTTTATAATATTTATATAGTAACGTTTCATAGTTAAATACGTTTAAATGAATATTTTTATTAGCGACGATGTTATAGGATTAAATGAATGATCTCAAAAGCGATCAACATAACATTTTCACGTATAATAATATAAATCTCTAAATAAGAAGATTACAATCAACGTATTACATGTGACTACTATGAACGAAGGTGCAGTCAAAAATTCAAATACAAATGCATATAGACATATACACTGGACACATACATACACACACACGCAGGTACAATGGGACAAATATTAAAAGGAATAGATTTCCAATTGAATGGAGGATCTACATGGTTAACACCATAGACGAGAGACCTGCGCTAAGCCACACCTTAGATTTGTCCTTATGGAATTTTCTTTTTTTTTTTTTTTTTTTTTTTACTCAAATAAATATGTGTGTGTTTTGTATCTCTCTCTCTCTCTCTCTCTCTCTCTCTCTCTCTCTCTCTCTCTCTCTCTCTGTCTCTCTCTGTGTATGTGTATGTGTGTGTATTTTTTTTTTTTTTTTTATTAAACGACAAATATTTTTTTCAAAATATCTTCTTCATAATTTCGATCGTAAAAAAAGGAAAAATTCTCGCTAAATTTTTAAACGAACTTATAAAAATGTTCTTACGTTCAAATAAAATTCTAATTCGATATCTAAACCATCGTCTATTGCGAAATTTTTTTTCTTCTTTATCTTGATAAAGACGATAAGCTTTCACCAAATATTTCCAATGATTACGATCGTGTAGAGGGAGAAAGAAAAACGAGAGAGAGAAAAAAAAGAAAAAAGAAAAAAAAAAAGAAGAAGAAAAAAGAAAAAGGACAAAATTATTAAAAAAAGAAAAAAAAAGAAAAGAATAAATAAATAAATAAATAAGTAAATAAATAAATAATCGCTCAAAATTTCTACATCATTCGTACAATATCAAATAAATCGCATATAAATGATATTAAAAATGATGATTGACGTTAGAAAAGAACAAATGATAATTCACAAATAAAATATAAATACTTATTTATCGTATTAATGATATTAGAAATAGATTATGTTAGAAGAAATTTATTGTTATCTTTACTTTTCAACTTCAGTAATATACTAGCTTATCATGCTTGTTATGTTACATTCGACTATCATAACGTATGTGTATCTATCTATGTATGTATGTATATGTGTGTGTGTGTGTGTGTATATCTCTAGGTGTTTGCTTTTGTTCGTACATATCATACACGTATCTTGTGTATCTGTGTATGCGTGTGTGTGCGTGTGTGTGCCAAGTTACTATACCATAGTTATTCCCAAACGTAGACACATTTTATCTATTTCTCAAGCTAACTGTCTCGAAATATGACGTGCTTATCTAATAAAATCGCACGATCTATTTTCGCAAGTCACATTTAAACGGTACCAACAACGTTCGATATCTCGACACCGGAGATTAGTTAGAAAAGATTTAGAATGCCAAGTCATGAATCATTTCATACCGGGTACATTGTCACCAAAGTGGAACGAGAAAAATTTTGATCGGATATAATAGAAAAGAAAATAAATAAATGAATAAATAAATAAATAAATAAATAAATAAATATATGTATGTTCAGATAAAAAAAAAAGAAACAAATTTCGAATGAGAACATAAAAAAAGAAAAAAAGAAAAGAAAAGAGAGAGAGAGAGAGAAAAAAAAGTAAAGATTATTATGAGAAGAAAAGATGAAAAAGAGGAAAAAAAATAAACAAATAAAAATAAAATGATATTGCATCATTTAACGATAAACAATTATTTGTCGTCGATATAGAGAGATTCTTTAATACGAGTGCATAATAATACTTAGTTGCAAAGTGCACTATTGCATTACGGACCAGTTAACCAGGACATTCACCCTTTATATACGCGTATATTTATATATGTGTGTTTTGCAAAGAAGTGCATAGATGTAGTTTGCAAAGTGCATAATTGCATTCCGATCCAGTTAATAGGACATTCACCCTGTGTCCACGTATATATTTATATACATATGTGTGTGTGTGTGTGTGTGTGTATGTACGTATTTTATTCATAGAAGTGTATAGTACGCAATTTTTAAAAATGCAGTACTGCATTTGTTATTTTTAAATGAAATTATTAAACACTTTGTCTACATATATATATATATATATATATATATATATATATATATATATATATATATATATATATATACGTATATATACATATATGTGTATGTGTGTGTTATGCATTTTTTAATAATCTTCATTATTATGATTTAATGAGATTTTTAATTTGAGGTGCATAATATGCATTCTAAAAATGAATAATTGCACTCGTTATTTAAAAAATAAAAGTACTATACACTCATCCGATGTATGTGTGTGTGTGCCTGTGCCTGTATAACACGCGCGCACGTTGTATTGTTTAACAAGTTTCATTATCACGATGCAATCAGATTTTTAATACGAATATATAATATACATTTGCAAGGTGCATTATAGCACTTATTATTTTTAAAATAAAATTATTAGACATTCACCCGGTATATGTATATATAATACCTTATTGTTTAACAAGCTCTTTTACAATGATATAGTAGAGGATTTTTAATACATAAGTGCATAAGTGCAGTTGCAAAGTGCATAATTGCATTCTGATCCAGTTACCTAGGTTATTCACCCTCTCTCACTCTATATATATATATATATATATATATATATATATATATATATATATATATATATATATATATGTATATACGTATGTATGTATTTTTGTACACAGAAGTGCATAGATGCAGTTTACAAAGAGCACTATTGCACTTCTGCCCAATTACTGAACACCCATCCTGTATATATATATATGTATTGTTTAATAAGCTCCGTTATCACGATCAAAATAGGATTTTTAATAGACAAGTGCACAAGTGCACTTTGCAAAGCGCATAATTGCACTTCGATCCAATTACTAGGACATTCACCCTGCACGTATGTGTTTTGTGCATAGAAGTGCATATATGCAGTTTGCAAAGTGCAAAATTGCACTCGAGCTCAATTACAGAACACTCAACATATACATGAGCGTGTGTATGCGTATGTTGCATTGTTTAACAAGCTCTATTATCACGATCTATCGGAAATTTTAATGTACAAGTGCATAAGTGCACTTTGCAAAGTACATAATTGTACTTCGAACCAATTACTAGAACGTTCACCTTATATACATATATATATATATATACATATACAAACATACATATACTTATATATGTGTACATACATATGTATTTAGTATACGGAATTGCATAGATGCAGTTTCCTAAGTGCACAATTGCACTCGATCTCTTTTTTCTTTTTTTTTTTTTTTTTTTTTTTTTTTTTAGATAAAACCCTATATCCAGATTACTATACACTTATATATAATAAATAAATACGTACATACATACATAAACGTAATGTATATGTGGATGATTATAGTTAAACGCAAAGAAATATATGGTATGTCTCGAATATGGATCAAGTTATCCGACACGTTCCCATGTAATATATATATATATATATATAAAGAAAGAAATTTTTCCAGTGTTGAACAGACTCCCCCGCCCCATCCTCCCGTCGCAGCGTCATGGAAGACAAGACTTGCAACGTGCGTCTCGGTGACGTCAACTTCGATTACAGCCAAATTCAATGGCAAGGTCTTTGGCCCCGGCCAGATCTCCTGGTGGTATTAAGGTCAAAGACAGCAAGAGCCTTGCCGACTCGTTCGACCGCCGACCAAGTATACACTGAGATATATACTCTTCTCTGTACTTCAGAGAAAGAAAAACAGCGAGAGAGAGAGAGAGAGAGAGAGAGAGAGAGAGAGACCTCTTGCGTACGTGTGCGTCTGAGAGAGACAGAGACAGAGACAGAGAGAGACAGAGAGAGACAGAGAGAGACAGAGAGAGACAGAGAGAGACAGAGAGAGATAGAGAAAGACAGAGAGAGATAGAGAGAGACAGAGAGAGATAGAGAGAGACAGAGAGAGACAGAGAGAGACAGAGATAGATAGAGAAAGACAGAGAGAGATAGAGAAAGACAGAGAGAAACAGAAAGAGACAGAAAGAGACAGAGAGAAAGAGAGAGAGAAAGAGAGAGAGAAAGAGAGAGAGAAAGAGAAAGAGAGAGAGAGAAAGAGAGAATCTATTGTGCTGTACCGATCACTATAAATTCATTTGCCAAGTTTCTATTATATACGTCCTTGCGTATGTATATATATATATATATATATATATATATATATATATATATATCGATATCGTTAGATATATTTCTTTCAATTGAATTCAAAAAAAATTCTCGATCGATTTCATTCATATCATCTAATTTTATGTGTGTGTTTACGTGTGTGTATTATATTTATAGAGATTGTGTTAAGAACTTTTTTATAACATAATATATTACAATTAATAAAAAGATTGATTTATAAATTAATATCTAATTATTTCGATCAATTCAATTCGTCTGACGGATCTCTAATTGTTTTTCTTCACCCTCATCCTTCTACTCCTCCCACCCCCCCTTTACCCCCCTCACCTTCTTAAATTTAAATTTCTAATATTATTTGAATAATTAAGTTAATTCATTCGTTCAGAATATAATCGAATAAGACGATATCTCGTTTAGTCTGAACTTATTATCTAATATTATTCTAATGTCTCTTGATGAATGATATCTTGATTAAGTAATAATATAATTATATAAGTTTTAATTTAATTTATTCGTACGAATGAATTCGATAACAACGTTGAGATACCTGATCGGTTGTATTCGTTTAATTTATTATCTAATATTATTCTAATGTATCTTTGATGAATGAATTATTGATTAAGTAAGAGAGTATAATTATATAAGTTTTCATTGAACTTATTCGTTCGAATGGCTACATTGATATATCTAATCGATTGTATTAGTCTAACGTATAATCTAATATTATTCTAACGTTTATCTATATATTTATGAATTATTTAATAACGTTAATAATATACAATTAATCTAATTTAATTTAATTTAATCTAATTTAATTTAATTTAATTTAATTTAATTTATTCGTTTCCATGAATAATTCGATGGCAACGTTAAAATCTGAAATCGATTATAATGATCTAACGATTTTTTAATTTTATTCATCTAACGTATTTCTAATTAATTTTCGACAAAATATAACAATAGTTATAATTATCCGAGTCAATTGATATAACATATAAGTTGAAAATCCAAATGACAACGTAATCGTTCGTATTATCTCGTCCAAAGTTAATTCTAATTTTATTCTAAATTGATAAGAATGAATTCTTTTGTTTTTTTTTGGGGGGGGTGGGGGTTAACACTAAACCAAAAATGAATCTATAATATAAAACTTCCTTGATAATTGAAGAAATCAACGATAAAAATATTGATCGTTTAATTTCTCTAACATCATTCTAATTTTATTATCGGTTAGGTCATCGATACGTAGTTTATCATTCGATTAAGCGATTCGATTTAGCAAGATTTTTAACCTTATAATCTCGACAATTTTTTTTCTTTTCTACGCGACTACTGTCTTACTCTCTTTTGCGGAAATTTTTCATTTATTTGTTCTTTCTATTCAAAAGATTTCTAAAATAGTTATCACGTTAAATTTGATTTAGCAAGATGTGACCTATGAACTCTTGACAAATTTCTGATTAGGAACGTTTCAAACTCGAGTAAAAATAAAATCATCAATCTCGCATTAAATCGTCGTCGTTAGAGGGAGATGTTAGAAATGGAAAAGAAAAAAAAGAAAGAAAAAAAAAAAAAAAAGAAAGAAAGAAAAAGAAAAAAAAACGAAAAATTTCCACAAATCGGAGAAAAAACTTGTTATCAATAAGGAGTAGGAGGGATTGGGGGAGGGGAAGGAGTCTTCAAGGTCATCGTCGATAAGGAAGAATCGTCGTCGTCATCCCATTTTACTTCGTCTCATCTCATCTCATCTCATCTGATTTCATCTCATCTCATGTCATATCATCTCATCTCATGTCATCTCACTTTGTCTCGTCTCGTCTCGTCTCGTCTCATCTAATCTCATCTCATCTCATCTCATCTCATCTCATCTCATCTCATCTCATCTCTCGTTCAAATCAAATCAAATCAAATCAAATCAAGTCAAGTCAAAGTCAAATCAAGTCAAATTAAATCAAATCAAATCAAGTCAAATCGTATTAAATCGGCAAAGATAACGCGAAATAAAAAAAGAAAGAGAAAAGAAAACAAAAAAAAAAGAAAAAAGAAAAAAAAAATAGGAGAATGAAAAAGCAAAGAAACTTGGAAATCTCTCGAAGAGATTCTAAGAAAGTAATGATCTAGGATTATTTTCGATCGCGGGAGATAATTCAATGGCTATAAGAAAAAAAAAAAAAAAAAAAAAAAAAAATAAAAGAAGAAAATAAAAAATAAAAAAATTTTAATACTAATTTTATTCAAGTACTCGGCCGTATAACGTGGACGACTGAAATGTCCTGTGACAGGCCGAATCAAACGAACAAACAAACAAACAAACAAACAAACAAACACACACACATACACTTTTATACTGTACGTACTTACTGTACGTACGAAAGAAAGAGATAAATAGAAATATAGAAAGAGAAAGAGAAAGAGAAAGAGAGAGAAACAGACAGACAAACAGACGAACGAACAAACAAATAGACAGACGGACAGACAGACGGACAGACAGACGGACAGACAGACGGACAGACGGACAGACAAGCGTACAGAAAGAAAGAAAGAGAAATGGACAAACAAAGATAGAAAACATGAAGCCGCACACAACTCGAAAGAGGAAAAGAAAGAATGAGAATGCAAGAGAAAGAGAAAAGGAGATAGAGAAAGATAGAAAGCTGGCGGCTCTTTCGTCAGATAATTCTCCTCCTGGTCAGGGTTAAAACAGCGTGGGCGAGAAAGGAACGAGATAAATCATTGACATAAGCTTGGTTGCTTGGTTCGTTTGGTTGCAACAGTGAAAACGCCGGCCGCTTGTTTACCCGCCTACGCGTATTAAAGATCTTTTCTAATTCATCGTCGTAGAACTAAAAAAAAAAAAAAAAAAAAAAGAAAAAAGAAAGAAAAAGAAAAAACCAACCGCAAAACAAACTTTCGCGATGTTCTTCTCTTTTTCCATCTTCCATTTATCCACCGATCTCGAAAGTTGGGAAAAAAGAAATCATCATCATCATCATCATCATCATCATCATAATCGTCGTCGTTGTCGTCGTCGTCGTCGTCGTCGTTTTGCGCTCGCACACAATCATCGCCAATTATTCTATATAAACCGACGAAATATTAATGAAAATAATGATGACACATCAAATACACCTACATTTTCAAACAGAGCAATTGATTCAATTGAATATTTTATATAGCATCGTATAAAAATCAAACACCCGTTATACTCGATCGTTTATCATATTATAAAAGTCTTACCTACTTAACCCATCCCTTAAGCCCTTTCGCCGATCTTCCGTGCCACCTCCTATATCCCTCATCCCCCCCTCTCATCATTCTATCCCAGATCTCTTCGATGAAAACAAAGGAAAGAAAAAAAAAAAAATATAAAAAAAAAAAGAAATACAAAAATAAAAATAAAAAAACAGAATAGAAAGAAAAAAAAAAAAAAGAAGAAGAAGAAGGATAAAGGTCGTGAGGTGCGGGTGTTAAGTGGTATATAGAGATGGGAGAGGGAATGATTCTTCAAGAAAAGGAAACGTACATACACACACACATATATATATACACATACACATATATACATATACTCGATCGTTTATTAGAGTATAAGCGTCACGAATCTTGATAGGGCTTTTGCACCTGTAACAACAACTTGTGGAGATCGCGTGGGCTGAGTTACAGAGAGATATATGTATATGTATATGTATATGTATATACATATACGTCTGCATACGTACGTCTGTATATAATGTCTGTAATTGTAGGTGTGAGAGAAAAAGGAAAAGACAGAGAGAGAGAGAGAGAGAGAGAGAGAAAGAGAGGGACGTATTAGTAGTTGTGATGTTCGATCGATAATACCTTAAACCTAACTCTTTGTCGGATTTCCTCTGAACCCTCTTTGGCTCTCTTAAACCCTCACCCTCCTCCATCTCCCACCCCCTTTCATGGCACCGACGCGACCCCACTCTTCCACTTGTGCGCGACAACATCGAGATAAAGAAGAAACTTGCTTGAAAGCGGAGTGAAAGTGTTGCGGTCATTTTTCTTTTCATTTTTTCTTTTCTCTTCTTTTTCTTTTTCTTTTTTGGAAGAAAGGGGAGAGTGGGGTGGATCAGCGCGGGGGAGGAGTTGCTATCTCTGAGAGTCAATGGAGGAATATAAAATGGTACCTCCCCCTTTTCGATCTTGGTTCCTCTTCTCCTCCTCCTCCTCCTCCTCCACCTACTCCACCAGCTTCCCCTTCTCACCCACGCCCTTCACCATTGTGCAGAGCTCGGAATTAAATACTGAAAGGATCGATTTGTTTTTTCTTTTTTTCTTTTGTTTCTTTTTTTTTTTTTTTTGTTTTTCTTTCGTTTTTTTCTTCGAGGGGTTGGCAAGTAGGGGTTGGGGCGGTGATGGGGGGGGGTGATGGTGATGGTCGTTCGATAGGTGGGATCGTACGTTCGAACATATTTCGTTCTCACGATCAATTTGCACGACGTTAATATAATTCTAATGACTTAAATATATATAACAATCTTTGTTTTGCTTTTTTTTCTTTTTTTCTTTTCTTTTTTTTTTTTACTTTCTTCTTTTCTACACAAAATTATTACAGATCATAAAAATATATTTATAAATAAGTATCAATGTAATGATACGTGACGTATGTTGAAAATGAGTATTATTTAATCAAAAAAAAAAAAATAATAATAATAAAACAAAAATTTATATATACATATAAAAATACATAGATATCAACTAATATACCTATACCTATATTTATAAAAAAGAAAAAAAAATTAAAAGAAAACACCATATATGTATATATATATAATCCTCATAAATGTAATGCTAAAATTTAATATACGATAGAAATCTCTAAATCATCTGAACACACTTAGTACACACGCAGAGACATACATACACATATACACGGAGGTGAAAGCATACATACATACATACATGCATACATACGTACATATATATATTTGTTATAATAGATCAAATGCACTTTAAAAAAAAATATGTCTAAGAAGAAACAAATGGCTTCTATCGATTGAACACACACACACACACACACACACACACACACACACACACAGACACACATATTCCCAACGTTTAACGTTCGTTTTTAATATTCAGCACCACCTCCCCCTCTTCTCTCTCTCTCTCTCTCTCTCTCTGGATTTTTTTCCTTTATCTTTTTCTTTTTTTTTTTCCTTTCGTTCAATTTCTGAACACACACAGAGCGGGAAGAGACATTTCTTACGTCAAACTATAATTCAAGGCTCATTTCCTCGCATTCAAGGCTCATTTTCCATCTCCACGCCCTAACTCCAAACCAGGAACTGAATGAGCACTACCTGCTCCTTCAGCAGCAACAGCAACAGTGAGGAGCAATATTAACGACAACAGTAACACCAACTGCAACATCAACAGCGGCAGAAGAAGCATTTGAAACGCCATAGGTATTAACGATACGACGATTTATTTCTTTCATAGATTTAACGCGGCATTGATAAATAACAACCGATAAATAATATATATATATATATATGTATATATAGATATATATATGTGTGTGTGTGTATGTGTATGTATGTATGTATATAATTTACAAACTATATCCATTTTCCTTTTATCTTGAACAATCTATAATATATAGTAATATTTAATCTCAAAGCAATAGCCCAATGTAGAAATAACTTTGTCCCTAATTCATTTGATATTTGTCCTAAATATTTCCTACCTCATTAAAAATCGATTATTAATGATACTTTGATCATTATTCCGATCAATTATATTCTTATAAAATGTATTTATAAAGATCACGTAATAATAATAATAATAATAATAATAATAATAATAATAATAATAATAATAATAATAGTAATAATAAATATTATATGTCAGAAATATATAATTAATTATTATATTTGAATTAATATATCAATCATAATATAATATATTTTTCCTTTTTTCTTTCTAATATCTCAATAAAATATTAATAAAATATTTTTCAATAGAAATATAAAACAAAATAATATTATATATAATATTGTATATAAATTAAGAATAAAAAAAAAAAATATATATATATATATATATATATATATATATATTAAAATAATAAAAATAAAAAATTAATAGAAAAATATTAAATTTATTTATTTACTGGTATTATTATTTATTTCGATAAAAATCGAAAAAAATTACGACGATACCTGTTGGCCAATCAATTACTATATGTATCAATGATCTTTATATCATATAATTTTACAAACACACACACACAGAGGCAAATACATATATATATATATATATATATATATATATATATATATATATATATATGAAAAAAAATCTTTATCCATTTCATTTCATTTCATTTCATTTCATATCCACGGGGTATGTTCCTTATCAGTGAAACCTAATCAACATTCACACAAACCACTTATGGCATATCAAATCCTAACTCATATATATATATGTGTGTGTGTGTATATATGTGTATTTCTCAGCAGGTGCCTTTTAAATTTCTTCGATCCTTTTTAATTTCTTTATAGATATCATATAGGTATGTAAATTTTTTCGATCATTGATTAGGTCGATCAACCCTTTGACTTAGAATGATCTATCTCGATGCATTTATCTTAATTGGAACATGAAACCTCGCAAAAAAGATACGATAAAAAATGTAACTAAAAAAATTACACACACACACACACATATATATATATATATATATCGTATTATTAATATAAATACAAATATATACATATATATAGAGAGAGTTATAAATAAATAAATAAATAAATAAATAAATAAATAAATAAATAAATAAATAAATAATATAGACGATATAAATTCTTTTCAATCGTTTTTTTTTTTTCCTTTTTTCATTGTCTTCTCCCTCTTTTCTCATTTTCCAATTGAACCTCGTAAAAAATATTATTCCCAAGTATTATTTAATTCAACTTTTAAGTTTTATTAATCGACTTGAAAATTTTTTAGGGTCCAACCTATAAATCCTATACATTTATATTATATATCACGAACAGAGAATAGAATGCTGAAAGAAAGAAAAAGAGAGAGAGGAAGAGAGATAGATAGAGAAAGAGGGAGGGAGGGAGAGAGAGAGAGAGAGAGAGAGACAGACAGACAGAGAGATAGAGAGAGAGAAAAAGACAGAGAGAAAGAGAAAGAGAGCTGTAAAAAATTAATATATAAGAGAATGAAAAAATAGAGATAGACAGATAGATAGATAAAGAGAGAGAGAGAGAGAGAGAGAGAGAGAGAGAAAGCTATAAAAGCCTCATATAAAAGAGAAAGAGAGAGAAGCTATAGAAAGCTATAAAAGATTCACTCTGTAAGAGAAAGAGAGAGAGAAAGAGAGAGAGAAAGAGCGAGAGAGATGTATGTAGACTACCTACGCCTGTAGTCATACTGAGCTTCGTTAGTTCGTTAGTAGGTGCGTGCTAACGCGTTACAAATGCTAACCTATAGAAATCGTTGTTGCTCCTTCTCTTATGAAGGGGAAAAAAAAAAAAGGGAAAAAGAAAAAAGTAGAAAAATGCAAAAGATGAAAGATTACGAGACGAAGAAGAAGAAGACGAAGTAGAAGAAGTAGAAGTGGAAGAAGAAGCAAATATACAGAAAGACAACAGATATGATACAGTAGCAATATTTTGTGCATGTGTAATATTTACAAATACACACACACACACACACACACACATATATATATATATATGTATGAATGTATACATGTATATATAAATGTACGTATGTATGTTAAAAATCTGCCAACTCACATAATTTGTTACTAGCTAGTTATATACACACACACACACACACACATATATATATATATATATGTATATAGAGAGAGATACGCATACCTATAGATATATGTATGTACGTAAATATGTACGTAACTAAATAAGTACATATCTTGAAACAATGTATCGCAAATGAGTCCAAGAAGAATTACTATACTACGAATTACTATAGTACGAAACTGCTAGAGATGAGCAGTTTTCATAAATAACACGTTTTCCTTTTTTTTTTCTTTTTCTTTTTCTTTTTTTCATTTTTTCTTCTTCTTCTTCTTCTTTTTCC